>NC_054500.1:19571688-19871688 GCF_017639515.1 Carcharodon carcharias
GCTCAGGCCCGCCCCGGCCCACTCAGGCCCACTGAGGCCCGCCCAGGCCTGCCCAGGCCCACCCAGGCCCACCCTGGCCCACTCAGGCCCGCTCAGGCCCACCCAGGCCCGCCCTGGCCCACCCAGGCCCACCCAGGCCTACCCAGGCCCACCCAGGCCCACCCAGGCCTACCCAGGCCTACCCAGGCCCACTTAGGCCCACCCAGGCCCACCCAGGCCCACCCAGGCCTACCCAGGCCCACCCAGGCCCACCCAGGCCTACCCAGGCCTACCCAGGCCCACCCAGGCCCACTCAGGCCCACCCAGGCCCGCCCAGGCCCACTCAGGCCCACCCAGGCCCACTCAGACCCACCCAGGCCCACCCAGGCCCGCCCAGGCCCACTGAGGCCCACCCAGGCCCACCCAGGCCCGCCCAGGCCCACTCAGACCCACCCAGGCCCACCCAGGCCCGCCCAGGCCCACTGGGGCCCACCCAGGCCCACCCAGGCCCACCCAGGCCCGCCCAGGCCCACTGAGGCCCACCCAGGCCCACCCAGGCCCGCCCAGGCCCACCCAGGCCCGCCCAGGCCCATCCAGGCCCACCCAGGCCCACCCAGGCCCGCCCAGGCCCGCCCAGGCCCGCCCAGACCTCCCCCTAAAAAAGTAAACGTAGCTAAAGCGCAGAAATGCTAAATTGCAGTTGTTAATCAAAATACTAAACGTAAACCTTATTTACATTTTACGCATTGAACGGTTCACCGGGTCTTTCGTCTCTTATTTAAGGTCCTGAATCTTCCCGGGTACGGTTCATTTTATTCCGGCTCTTTCCTGAGAACCTCCTCCCTGGGAATCTGGAGATGGGTGGGTGAGACACGCCGTAAAGTAAGAGAAAATGTTTACTCCGGAAATGAGGCGGGAACCTCCGGATGTGGGTGGCTAAAGGTCTACGGGGCAAGATCCTGCTACGAGAAGTTGCATCCTCTGTGCTGCCGGCAATAAACCAGCCCCTCCCAGTTCACTGGACCCACAGAGGCCAACAGCCAAAGTCTTGATGAATGATGAATTTGTCCTTTGGCTGTGAGGTCTTTTTCCCACATTCCCCTCTGGTATCCCAACACCACCTGGCGGCTTTACCTGTAAAGTAAAATCGAGGACTTACTCAGTAAAATTGGAAGATAATAGAGAGTCGGATGAACTACAGACTCTAAGTGAGGCTACTCAACAGCTCAGTCTCAATGAATGGTGATTCATTAGTGATGGAAGGGGGGTGGGGTGTGTGTGCATCAGGTTTACTGCGCACACTTCGGAGGCTATGGAGCTGTTTCGATATCACTTCTTGCAACGCCCTTGGAACATCTTCACTCACAAGGCTCTGACCAGGTTGCAGGGCCCAGCGACACACATCTGCTCCGAGTCTCAGAACAGCTTCGGAGCTGGAAGCTCAATGGTGGGTGTAATTATCCCACTCTGGCCTCTAGTGCCACGAGCAGTGCAGGCCGCTCTACATGGCCTTCATAGACCTCACCAGGACCTTCCAGGTTGCCAGCAGAGACGGCCTCTTTAAACTGCTGTGGGAAACAGGCTGCCCGCCTGGACTCCTAGGCCTCATTACCTCTTTCCAGGAGAACATTGCGCAGTTTCATCTGTTACAATGGAACACCGCCGGAGGCTTTCAAGATCAAGCAGGGAAGGTCAAGCAGGGCTGCCTCCCGATGACAACTCTCTTTGGCATATTTTTTATCCATGATGCTATTGCACACTTGAGGCAACTCAAATGAGGGTGTCTACCCGCGTGCCAGAGCCGATGGCAAGCGGCTCCATTTGGCAAGACCTGAGCGCCAAGACCAAAGTGCGTAATGTCCCAGTCGGTGAGCTGCTGTTTGCTGATGACTTGGCACTGGCGTCCCAAACTGATGTTCGCTTGCAACAGCTTGTAGATCAGTCCTCCCCGGCCTGCAAGGAGTTTGGGCTGACAATCAGTCCCAGGAAGACCACAGTTATGGGCCAGAATGTAGAGACGCCACCTTCCATCACCATTGACAACATCGCTCTAAAGGTTGTCGATAGCTTCACGTATCTTGGAGCAAAAAATACCAGCAGCCTGTCCCTTCACACCGAGATCAGCACCAGGGTGGCCAAGGCTGCAGCTGTTGTGTCAAAGCTGAGAAGTGGTGTGTTGACCAACAGCAAACTAACCAAAAACACAAAGCCGCACGTGTACCAGGCTGGTGTTCTCAGCTCCTTTACAGAGCGAGGCATGGACAACTTACGCAAGCCAAGAAAAGCGACTGAACGGCTTCCGCCACCGCTCCACAGACAGATATGGGTATCTCCCGACAGGACAGAGAGCCGAAACATGGAAGTAAAACCAGCGTGCAGGGATCCCCAGCATGTGTCCCCTCTTCAGTCAGCAGCGACTCCATTGGCTGGGTCATGTGAGATGGATGGATGACGGTCGCATTAACCCCATAGACATGCCCTCGGTGAGCTTACTATCGGCACGAGACCAACAGGGTCGCCCACGTCTGCGATACAAGCACGTCTGCAAGCGAGAGCTCAAGTTGACCGGGATCAGAGCCGATGTGTGGGGAAGTCCTCGCTGCTGACTGGAGACAAGCAGTCAGGAAGGGCGTGAAAAAACCAGAGGGGGAAAGAAATAACCAGGTGGCGGAAAAGAGAGCCCACTGGAAAGAAAATACATCAGTCGAGTTCGGGACAACGCTACTGATCTGTGCCAGCTGCGAAGGGAATGCCACTCACAAATCACCCTCTAAAGCCACAACAGGCAAAGTGACACACACCCCGGGCGCAGCCCATCGTCTCCCGAGATGGACGGATGCCAATACGGCACCGGGTACAGAGAGAGTGAGGGCGAGACCAAGGATGGACCCAAACGGAAGATTGAGAATTTTAAAATCCAGGTATTTGACAATCAGAAGTGAAGCTCTGACAGACACTGTCTGTAAATTCAGCGAGAGCTCAGGGGACTGCCTTCTGTGATCGGGGCGAGGCCAGAGCTACAGAGCAAAGAGAGAAATTCATACGCCGGCTTTCACATCCTCACAAAGCACCAGTCGAGAGTACTTCTCTTTGTTAACTGTGTTGTGATGTAGGAAACAGGGCAGCCAATTTGCGCACAGCAAGCTCCCACAAACAGCAATGTGATAATGGCCAGATCATCTGTTTCTCTTGCTGTTGATTGAGGATAAATATTGAGCAGGACACACCGGGGAAACCCCCCTGCTCTCCTTGGAAAGAGTGGCCGTGGTTCTTTCGTAATAACTTAAACACCATTGCACTGTCTGTCTGTTGTGACCATTTCTAATGTTCCATTGATTGAAGCACCTCATAATCTATGTGGAAAACTCGAATCTGATTGACCTTTCTGTGACGGCCATTGTGAAATGTTTTGGAACGTTCTTTCGGATGTTTTATGAATAAAGTATATTTTTGCAAAAAAAAATTCCTCCCCTTCCTCACTCCTTATCCTTCCCCCTCTCACCAATTCACCTGTCTCCAAACCTCTGCTCGCCATTTCTCCTCCACTTCCTCTCTCTCTCCCACCCTCCTCCCCGCCTCCTCTCTCTCTCCCACCCTCCTCCCCCAACCTGTTCTCTCTCTCTCCCACCCTCCTCCCCGCCTCCTCTCTCTCTCCCACCCTCCTCCCCCAACCTGTTCTCTCTCTCTCCCACCCTCCTCCCCGCCTCCTCTCTCTCTCCCACCCTCCTCCCCGCCTCCTCTCTCTCTCCCACCCTCCTCCCCGCCTCCTCTCTCTCTCTCCCACCCTCCTCCCCCAACCTGTTCTCTCTCTCTCTCCCACCCTCCTCCCCGCCTTCTCTCTCTCTCTCCCACCCTCCTCCCTGCCTCCTCTCTCTCCTACTCTACTCCCCCACCTCCTCTCTCTCCCACCCTCCTCCCCGCCTCCTCTCTCTCCTACTCTACTCCCCCACCTCCTCTCTCTCTCTCCCACCCTCCTCCCCCCACCTGTTCTCTCTCTCTCTCTCTCTCTATCCCACCCTCCTCCCCCTGCCTTGTCTCTACTCCTGACAAAGATTAAAGATGCCATCAGTCCAGGAAACAAAGACACCTCAGAAAGTTTTGCACAGAAGTTGTTTGAAGCCACATACTCCTTGTTGGTCTGTGTCTGAGTTCTTGCCAGTGTTCAAACAGAGGGTCTGTTCATGCACTGCCAGGGACTCCAAACCGAATTCCAAAATCCAGATATCTGACAATCAGAAGTGAAGCTCTGATAAATACTGTCTGTAAGTTCAGCGAGAGCCCAGTGTCTGCGGACCACAGATCATAATCGGGGCCAGGCCAGAGTCACTGAGTGAAGAGAGAAATTTATATAGCGCCTTTCACAGCCTCACAACACGCCTACAGCCAATGAAGCTCTTTTCATTTAAGTGTAGTCCCTGTTGTAATGTCAGAAACACGGCAGCCAATTTGCGCACAGCAAGATCCCACAAACAGCAAGGTGATATTGACCAGGTCATCTGGGGTTTTTTTTGTGATGTTGAATGAGGGATAAATATTAGCCGGGACATTGGGGAGAACTACCCCGCCCCCCCCTTCCCTCCGTCTATCTTCAAAACAATGGCACAGGATCTATTGTATCCACCTGAGAGGGTGGATAGGGCCTTGGTTTATGGCCTCATCGAAAAGGCGGCATCGCCAACTGCGTAGCATTCGCTCGCCGACAGTGCGCCATTCCCTCAGTACTGGCTGGAGCGTCTGCCTCGATTTTACCTGTGATGTGGGATTCAAACCCAAGACCTTCGGGCTCAAAGCCAAGGCTGCCACTGAGCCAAGGCCCAGCGCCTTAGTTATTTTGCCAACCAAGTTCCCAACCAGCCTTTGAAGGGCTCTCATTGGGCAGAAACTAGCTCAGGGATGAGGTAACACCACTGATATACGAGTTGTCTGCCTCCGTTTTCCCACCTTGTAAACAAATCACTTCCTCCCCAGTTATTTCCGTTGACTCACCGCTGCTCCCGGTTAAACCCTTTAACCCTCTCCTGGGTGAGAGGACGACCCAGCTTTCAAACCACGTCACGCTCTCTGCGGGCCGAAACGAGGACAAAGTGATCAAGGTTAAGTTGGCGTGAGTAACGTTGAAATCCTGGGGTTGGCGAATTGAAGGCACAGCGCGTGTGTGCCGCCGTTTGGATGCCTGACGTTGGTAATAATCATACTTGGGAAGGTCAGAGCTCCTTGGGCGGAATTTTCCGCTCCCGCCAGGAATGGTGATGGCCGGTGGCACCGAATGTGGTGGGATGGGTAAGTTTGCAACGCTGCTGTCCCAGCTTTGATGGCAGGTTGAAGATGGGCCCAATTTCCCGCTGATCTAATGCCGGGAACCCCATTTCCATTTGCTTGCATCTCACGCGTGCCAGGTAGCCGGGGTTACGTTCTCATTAGCAGCCCGCTGGAGAACATTCCGGACTGTTCTGTTTCCCGACTGTGTAGAAGTGACCATGCGGGCCCGGCGAGCTTCTCCTCACCCCCCCCCCAACCCCTGCACCTTTCCTAGGCACTATTCTCACCCTTCCCCCCACATAAGCCTGGCTCCCTTGTCCAGCCTCCACTCATAGTGAGTGCCCTTGGCAAATGCCATGCCAAGGCTGGGCAAGGGAGGCAGGTGAAGGCTGTTGGGGGAGGGTGGGGGGGGGGTTGTGGTAGGGTGGGGTGGAGGCTGGAATGGGGAGCCAGGCTTATGTGAGGGGGAAGGGTGAGAATAGCGCCTAGGAAAGGTGCGGGGGTGGGGGGGAGGGTAAAATGTCTGGGGAAAGGGGGTTTGAGTGTGTCCGGGTAAGAGGGGGGGAGTGTCTTAGAGGGTAGGGTTGATGGTATCGACTGTGGGGTCCTGGGGGGAGAACTCAGGGTACTAGTGATCGGAGGGAACAGTCACAGTTATGGGGGAGTGGGACGTGGTTGGGTGGCAGGTCTGGGGTAAGAGTCTGTTAGGTGAAGGTCTTATCGGGCAGATCACAGAGGGAGACAAGACGGGTGATAATGGGAGGGGCAGGGTCAGGGTGGGCATGGGGACAGTGACGGGTGTCAGCTCTGAGGGAAGAGGTGGATCGCGATAGGGTCCAGGGTAATGGGGGGAGGTTCGAGGGTGACAGAGGGGAGAGGAATGGGGATATTGGGTGGGTCTACAGTCATGGGGGTGGGTGGGGGGTGGGGGGGTGGGGGGTGATGTTGGTGGCTGACAGCGGAAAGGTAGAAGATGGTGGAGTGAGTTTGAAAGGTGATGCGCACCACTTTTCCAAACTGACCTTGACCACACGGTCAGTCAGTCAGTGAGACCCCCCGAGGTGGTAGGTGGGTCTTATTTGTGGGTGGAGTTCAAGGTCAGCACACGTGGCCGACTAAACATCATCGTAATAATTAAGAGGCAACTTGAGGATGTCAAAGATGCTCAATGTGTTCTCCTCTTTCTGCTAAAGTCCAGATTGCAGCAGGTTAGGTGAGGTGATGGTGTACTGGTATTGTCACTGGGCTAGTAATCCAGCAACCCCAGGTAATGCTCTGGGGACTTGGGTTCAAATCCCACCACAGGCAGATGGTGGAATTTAAATTCAATAAAAATCTGGAATTAAAAGTCTGATGATGACCATGAAACTATTGCCGATTGTCATAAAAACCCATCTGGTTCACTTATGTCCTTTAGGGAAGGAAATCTACTGGCCTACACGTGACTCCAGACCCACAGCATTGTGGTTGACTCTTTAATGCCCCGTGAACTAGGGACAGGTAATAAGTACTGGCCAGCGACAGCCACATCCTCGTAACATTGGGATCCCAGCAAAGAGTGAAGCTTTGTGGGTGTGCCACTTGCCAGAGGCAGGGATGGATGGAGAGAGGGAGGGAGGCAGTCTGAATGCCCCCAAGGGGCACGGCTAATGGAGGGCAGCCAACTCGTGACTCCAAAGCTCCATTCTCCCATGGCGACGGTGACAAGGGATCATGCAGTTAGGCTTTCGATGCTGTCAAGGCAATGGTCTGTCTACAGCGTCCCAAGGGGAGTGGGGACAAGCGGAAAAGTGTCTGCCTGGGATTTCTTGCACACGGCTCTCATCATCCTGGTCAAAGGGCAAATAGGGGAAGCTGGATAAGCACAGGAGGCAGAAAGGAATAGAATTAGAATAACACAATTATGTGCGTGGGGTTAGATGATGAAAGCTGGGAGGAGGCTCTTGTGGAGCATAACACCAGCACAGACCAGATGGGCCGAATGACCTGTTCCCTGCCATTAATACTGTGTAATATCAAACCCATTCTTAAATATTGGCACAGTCTCTGCTTAATCACAGACAGAGGCCAGGTGAAGGGCTAACTTGTCTGCTGGCTTTGAGATGGAGTGAAGGACACACTCACTTAGCGTATCACTTCAATTCATTCACACATCCAGTGAGGCGTTGACGATGCGGGCTGCAGACAACCCTGCCTTGGTAACAGCTCCAAGGTGAGGAGATGGAGAACACATCTCAGGTTGGCACAGGGCCATGGGGAGCAAGAGACAGCCGGGGCTCTAGAAGGTCAAGGGGCTGGTGAATATAGAACACTCAGCGGTGAGATTGGCCCAACCGTGGGTGTATCGCCAGCGGTGCTCTTATCTAGAGATGAGCAGAAGGCAATGCCCGAGGTGCCCTCGTACGTCCCAGGATGTGGTTGCTCACATCTGCCAGTTTCTCCAGTATGAGCTGTGGCTGCAAGGACTCTGGAGGAGTAGTGCGGATCTCCTGGTCTACACTGAGTGAATGTGCAAGGGTGCCCTTTAATTATGGTGCCAGGACCTTTGACCCCCATGAGGTGACAGCGGGAACTTCCTGCCCACACCCCACCCCCCCACCGCCGCCGCCACCCAATGGGAATCATGCCAACTTTCCCACCCACCAATGGACTTAGTCTCCAGAATGGAAAATTCCACCCTTTATCTTTAACTTGCCAAGCTGCCTTGTAGAAAGGAAGGACCAGTTTGAACTGGTTCTGCTACGCATCATATAAGCCTCTAGTGCAGCTGTGAAATGTGGTACCCTGGAACACTTACACATAACAATTAGTGTCTAGCTAATTAGTTCTTAGCTCTTTACAGATATTTGTAGACAATACAACAATATATAATGGGGGCCTTAGAATTCCTAGACTGGGAGATGGAGAGTGTGTCAACCTTCAAAGTTGCTCTTCCGGGAATTCTGTCCCCTTCAGTATTCATCTTTAAATCTTAGGGATCAGATTACCTAAGCAAAACAACAAATGCTCCAAACAAAAGGATACAAAATGGTTTACCATGCTATTATCCTGTAGAAAATTCCGCAGGCAAATGCTCCACTCAGTCCAACTTGTTGGTTCTTATCCTAATTCCAGTGGGCCTGCTGTTCCCAAGTCCCTTTGTTTCCCACTCCTTCACTCACTAATAAATCCCAATCGGGAATTCAGGAGAACATTCTTTACCCAGAGAGTGGAGCTACCACAGGGAGGGGCTGGGGCAAATAGAATAGATGCATTTAAGGGGGAGCTGGATAGATACAGGAGGGAGAAAGGAACAGAATTAAAATAACACAATTATGTTGATGGGGTTAGGAGAAGAAAGCTGGAAGGATGATTGTGTGGAGCATAAACACCAGCATTGGGCCAAATGGCCTGTTCCCTACCATTAATATTGTGTAATATCAAACCCATTCTGAAATGTTGGCGCAGCCTCTGCTTAATCACAGACACCAGCAGTGAATTCCTCGATCTCTCAACCCTCCTGTAAAAGGGTCTCTCGCACTCTTTGTCCTAATTATCTTAGATTTAATCTAATAATCTTTCTCCTTATATTCTAGGCCCCTTGATTCCTTGGGAACTCTTTACTTCCATCTATTCTCCCCCATTCCTTCATAATTTTGAAGACCTCTATCAAACCATTAATCCTTCCGGTCCTAATGCAAAAGAGCTGCAATGTAGGGAGGAGATGGCGTAGTGGTGATGGTGTAGCAGTATTATTGCTGGACTGATAATCCAGGGACCCAGCGTAATGCTCAAGGGACCTGGGTGTGAATCCCCAGGCAGATGGTGAAATTTAAATTCAATGAAAATCTGGAATTTAAAAGTCTAATGACGACCATGAAACCATTGCCAATTGTTATAAAAACCCAACTGGTTCACTAATGTCCTTCAGAGAAGGAAATCTGCTGTCCTTACCCAGTCTGGCCTACAATCAACTCCAGACCCACAGCAATGACCCTTAAATGCCCTCTGAACTAAGGATGGGTAATAAATGCTAGCCTGGTCAGTGATGCCCACATCCCATGAATGAATACATATTAAAAAAGATGTACATAGTATAGGAACAGGATTAGGGCATTCAGTCCCTCGAGTCTGTCCTGCTATTCAATCAGATCATGTCTGATCTGTGACCCAACTCCATATACCCACCTTTGCCCCATATCTCAATAACTTTTGGCTAACAAATATCTATCAATCTCAGTTTTCAAATTTACAATTGATCTAGCATTTGTGGAGGAGAGTTCCAAACTTCTCCCACCCTGTGTGTGTAGAAGTGTTTCCTAATTTCACTCCTGACATGTCTGACTCTAATTTTTGGACTCTGGCCCCCTAGTCCCAGACTCGCCGACCAGCAGGAATACTTTCTCTCTGTCTGCCCAATCTGTCCCCCGTAATATCTTGAAAACTTCAATCAAATCACCCCTTAATCTTCTAAATTCCAGGGAATACAATCCTAGTTTGTGTAATCTCTGTTTATCATTTAATCCAGGTCTCATTCTGGTGGATCGAAACTGCCTTCCCTCCAAAGTGTGGTACCCAGGATTATCTTTGTAATTTTATTGCCCTGCACCAGTCAGGATCCTAGTGGATCTGTACACTTCTCTCTCTCCCTCTGTCTATTGCTTCATCATCCTACCTATGTTGCAGAGCCCAGAACCTTTTTTAAAATTTATTTTTTCATGGATGCAGCATCAATGGCTAGGCCAGCATTTGTTGTCCATCCCTAATTGCCCTTGAACTGAGTGGCCTGTTTCAGAGGGCAGTTAAGAGAGCTGTGGGTCTTGGGTCACAGTGGGTGGTTAGGATCTGGAACACACTGCCTGAGAGTGTGGTGGAGGCAGGTTCAATCGAAGCACTCAAAAGGGAATTAGGCTGTATCTGAAAAGTTAGCAGACGCAGGGTTATGGGGAAATCAGAAAGCCAGTACAGATACAATGGGCCAAATGGCCTCCTTCTGCATCACAACAGTTTTGTGACATGTCAGCCAGACCAGATAAGGATGGCAGATTTCCTTCCCTAAAGGGACACTAGTAAACAGATGGGTTTTTATGACAATCGATGATAGTTCCACAGTCACTATCACTGAGACTAGATTTGTATTCCAGACTTAGTAATTGAGTTTAAACTCCACCAGCTGCCATGGTGGGATTTGAACCTGTGTCCGCCAGAGCATTGGCCTGGGCCTTTGGATTACAAAGATCAAGTGATATTACCACCATCTCCCTATAACCACACAGAGTCCTCCCACTGAGGTCACATTCAAATTTTCGAAAGGTTCACCATTGCCTCTCAATTTTTATTACTACACCACTGAACACTGAAACTATTTTAACTAGAGAACACCGATTTAAGTTAATTGACAAAAAAATCTGGGGGTGGGGGGGGCTGCCGAGTGGAGATGGGGAAATAGCTTTGACGCAGCGAGTTGTTGTGATCTGGAATATGCTGCCTGAAAGGGAGGTGGAAGCTGATTCAATAGGAAATTTCCAAAGGGGAATTGGGTAAATACTTGAAGGGGGAAATTTTGCACGACTTGTTGGGGAAAGTGGGGGGGAGGGTGGGATTAATTGGATAGCTCCTTCAAAGAGCCAGCACAGGCATGATGGGCTGAATGGGCCTCTGCCTGTGCTGTAGGATTCTATGGAGTCTCCAGTTTTCTTTTTGAAGAGTTTCACCGGAGCCTGACTGGAGGAGGCAGGATTCAGGAAGAACCGGTGTCCCTAATGTTAAGCTGCAGTGACTGAGCTGCATTGCTTTTCATTTGACTGTGTGTGAATCAGCACAATCAGTCTCTGCTGCTACACACCAATATGTACAATTATATAAACAAAGTCATTAAATGCAATTAAATTCATGATTTTGACTATTTGTTTTCTTGTCCTCTGACCCTTGAGGTTTCTCTTTTTGTGTTTTCCACCAGTTCTCCTCTTTTTTCCCTAACTCTCTCTCTCTTGGCTTGTTTGGTTTTGCCTAGCCATGATAACAAACCGCCGCCCCCCCCACCCCCCAACTACTCTCCCACTCTGCCTCTTTATCCTCTCTCCTTCTCACATCCTAAGCCCCTTTCACAACAGGAGTGCAGTCTCAGACTTGCTGGCTAGGCAACTTGGATCAGACTAAACTGAAGACATGTGTCGATAAAAGGAACAGCCCCTCCTTCCTGCACAAGATCGACACACACACAGCCCTGCAGGCATTGAGGAAAGAGAGACACAGAGAGAGAGGAGAGCAAGAGGAGAGAGAGACAAAGGGGAGAGAGACAGGGAGAAAGGAGAGAGAGACAAAGAGGAGGGAGAGAGAGAGAGAGAGAAAGGAGAGAGACAGAGAGGAGAGAGAGGGGTGGGAGACAGAGACAGGGAAACAGAGCAGAGAGAGACAGACAGGAGAGAGAAAGGGAGAAAAAGGAAAGACAGCAGAGAAGATGGAGAGACAGAGAGAGGAGTAAGAGAAAGAGGAGAGACAGAAAGAGAGAGAGACACAGAGAGAGAAACAGAGAGAGAGGCAGGTGAGGAGGGAGACAGGAGATAGAGAGAGATGGAGTGAGAGACAGAGGAAAGAGAGACAGAGAGAGCGGTGAGAGAGACACAGAGAGAAAGGAGAGAGAGACACACACAGAGAAAGAGATAGAGAGACGCAGAGAGAGGTGACAGGCACAAAGGAGAGAGAGAGGGAGAAAGATACACAGAAGAGAGAAAAGAAACAGGGCAGGGAGACCAAGGCACAGAGAAAAACATAAGGATAGAAAATAAAGTGAGAGAGAGAAAAGCAGACAGAAAGAGACATAGAAGCAAAGGAGAAAAAACATCAGGAGAGAAAGAGATAAAAGAGAGAGAGGGGTTCACTCTCCATACAGTTGAGGTTTAAATCCCAACCTTCCTGTTCATAATGACATTCCTTGACGGGATGAATCGTTCTGTCAAGGGTAGCCTGATCCTTCTAATCATTTCTGTTCGAATGCCATCAGTTGCTTCACACCCCCAGTGCCTGGATTTCAAGCCTCCATTCAAACCCTCTGAGACCCTGTCGTTCTGCACAATGTACTCCACCTTCGGCTGCTGTGACGCTCGTATGGATTCTAAGATCGCTCGAAGATACCAGCACATTCTCGGCTTTTTCCATCCGTCAGGAGCCTCCATTTGTGCAAAGTATATTCAAGAACTTCTGTGTCAGGTGAGGGGGCTTGAGCTAATATGGTGGTGGGTGGGTTGGTAGGGGGGCGGGGGGGAGTTGTGTTTCAGGGTTTGGGATTAGAATCTCTGACTGGGGGGAATTGAGATTTGGAGGGGTTTGATTGTGAATTTCGGATTAAGTTTGTGATTTCTGATTGGCCTTTGCAAATTGTTGGTGTCTGACTGGAGTTTGAATTGGAATTCAGATTTGGGATGGCGATTGAAGACTGGGATTGGAATCAAGGATTTTGCTTTGAGAATGGGATTTTGGATTAGGATTTGGGGATTCTAATTGAGAATGCGGATCTCAGATTGGGATTGGGGGCTTCTGATTGGGAATTGGAATTTTGGATTTTGAATTGAGATTCAAATTAGGAATTTCTGATTGGGTTTTGAGATTTTGGATTAAAGATCACTGGCTGGGATTGGAGACTTCCAATAGGGAATGAATATTTTGGAATTTCTCATTGGGAAGTATGGATTGAGATTGGGAATTTCTGATTGTGTTTCGAGATTTTGGATTAAAGATCATTGACCTGGATTGGAGAATTCCAATTGGGAATGGAGATTTGGGAATTTCTCATTGAGAAGTTTAGATTGAGATTGGGAATTTCTGGCTGGCGGTTGGGGATTTTGGATTGGGGAATGGGAGTTTCTTTACCATGTGGATCAGTCCTTTCAGCCGTTGCTTTACTGACCTACAATGGGTTCTCCTCCCTGACCAACTGCGTAAAGTGCGATTGGCCCGGATTTGGTGATTCATCCACTTTGAGGTGTGGATTAAGGGGGAGATGGAAGGTCAGCTTCTCCCTGGAGTCAATTACCGCCAGGATTTATCAACGCAAAGCTTGGAGTTCATTGGGAGGTCAATTGTGGCAATCCCTCTTTAATCCTGATAATGAGAACCTTTCCTTTACCCCCGCACTCCCCCCACACACACTCAAATAGTTTCTGTTCAAGGGTCATTAGTCTGTGGAATTCTCTCCCCCAGAGACCAGTGGAGGGTGGGTCATTGAATATATTCACGGCTGAGGTAGACAGATTGTTGATCGACAAGGGAGTCAAGTGGGGGGCATACAGCAAAGTGGAGTTGAAGCCACAATCAGATCAGCCATGATCTTATTGAATGGTGGAGCAGGCCCGATGGGCCGAATGGCCTATTCAGAATCACAGAATGCAGAAGAGGCCCTTTGCCCATCGAGTCTGGACCGACATGTGAGAAACACCTGACCTACCTACCTAATCCCATTTACCAGCACTTGGCCCATAGCCTTGAATGTTATGACGGTGCCAAGTGCTCATCCAGGTACTTTTTAAAGGATGTGAGGCAACCCGCCTCCACCACCCTCCCAGGCAGCGCATTCCAGACCCTCACCACTCTCTGGGTAAAAAAGTTTTTCCTCACATCCCCCCTAAACCTCCTGCCCCTCACCTTGAATTTATGTCCCCTTGTGACTGACCCTTCAACTAAGGGGAACAGCTGCTCCCTATCCACCCTGTCCATGCCCCTCATAATCTTGTACACCTCGATCAGGTCGCCCCTCAGTCTTCTCTGCTCCAACGAAAACAACCCAAGTCTATCCAACCTCTCTTCATAACTTAAATGTTTCATCCCAGGCAACATCCTGGTGAATCTCCTCTGCACCCCCGTCCAGTGCAATCACATCCTTCCTATAATGTGGCGACCAGAACTGCACACAGTACTCCAGCTGTGGCCTCACCAAGGTTCTGTACAACTCCGACATGACCCCCCTACTTTTGTAATCTATGCCTCGATCGATAAAGGCAAGTGTCCCATTTGCCTTTTTCACCAACCCACTAACATGCCCCTCCACCTGCTCCTAATTCTTGCACTCTTGTGATATTTCTACCCATGCCCCAGTCTTGAAGGCGTGAACTCTTCCTGACGATAGGTGAACAGGTGACCCCTGCCAGTCCCCTACCCAATTGGTCAGTTTAAATATGTGAGTCGAAATGATGAGTCAAAGGGATATTTGGGATTGAAATACACCCGCATCACTCGTGCTATTTTGTCCTCACCCGATGTACATACACACTCCCACTCACTTGCATGTTTCACCCAGCAAATACGCTGATCACTGATCACAACTTTTATCCTTATCCTATCCTTAGGGTGTGGAGCCCAATTGTAACAATTGCCCTCTCCCCTCACAGAGACCAGCTGTTATGTTATCACATTAATATTTGTATAGAGCGAGGAGCTCATTTTTATGTGTATATTTATCCTGGGGTGCCACATTTCACTGTCATACTGCAGTCATGTGCCGAGTAACAATATGCCAGTCTACCAGCCGCATTGACAGCAGCAAGAATTACACTCAAAGCTCCAGCCTTTTGAATCTAACGTGTGACTATTTCGAACTCTGGGAACCAGAAAACATAACACCAGCAAACTCTGTAGGGGCCAGAGGTGTAAACTGGAACCTCAGGGTTTAGCTGGTCAGTTTCCTGTGCTTGAACCTCTCCCTCTGGCCCAGCTGATAGTCACCTGTCCTCATCTTCAAATTTTACTTTATAACGTTTCCATGAAGCAACTTTTGACATTGCAAAGGTGCTATACAAATGCAAGTTGTTTTTGCTGGCAGTTTAGAACAGCTCCACACTTAGTTGATGAGGAGACGCTGAGGTCCATTCCCTTGCCAACCCCTCCCCCTTTCATGTCCAGGCGCCCATCCCCAGTTGCTAAGCGCCATTCCATTCCCCATCCCAAGTCTCATTCTGCCATTCCCATGCTCAACCTATTCCCTCAGACCCACCCTCCATACCCACCCTCCATACCCACCCTCCATACCCACCCCCATACCCACCCTCCATACCCACCCCCATACCCACCCCCATACCCACCCCCATACCCACCCTCCATACCCACCCTCCATACCCACCCCATACCTACCCTCCATGCCCACCCTCCATGCCCACCCTCCATACCCACCCTCCATGCCCACCCTCCATGCCCACCCTCCATGCCCACCCTCCATACCCACCCTCCATACCCACCCTCCATGCCCACCCTCCATACCCACCCTCCATACCCACCCTCCATGCCCACCCTCCATGCCCACCCTCCATGCCCACCCTCCATACCCACCCCCATACCCACCCTCCATGTCCACCCCCATGCCCCCCCATGCCCACTCCCCATGCCCACCCTCCATGCTCACGCTCCATGTCCACCTCCATGTCCACCCCCATACCCTCCCTCCATGCCCACCCTCCGTGCCCACCCACAACCATTTTATTGCTCACCCCTCCACCTGTCATACCAACCCCACCCCCCTCACCCCTCCATAACTCCCATTCCCTTGCCCACACAAGCACCTGCTCTGCCATAGTCACAAGGTTCCAGGTTCAAGTCACACTCCAGGACATAAAGACATTGACACTCCCAGTGTGGTACTGAGGGAGTGCTAAACCATTGGAGGTGCTATCTTTTGGATGAGACATTAAACCGAGGCCTCACCTGCTTGCTCGGGGGGGGGGATGTAAAAGATCCCGTGACACCATTTTGAAGAAGAGCATTGGGGTTCTCCTTGGTGTCCTGGCCAATATTTATCCCTCAATCAACGTCACAAAAAAACAGACGATCTGGTCATTATTACGTTGCTGTTTGTGGGATCTTGCTGTGCGCAAATCGGCTGCTGCATTCCCCAAATTGCAACAGTCACTACACTTCAAAAGTGCTTCTTTGCCCTAAAGTTTCGAGATGTCCAGTGGCCGTGAAAGGTGTTATATAAATGCAAATCTTACTTTTTTGTGTGTGAGATTGGTAGATATGTGTTAACCGCAGGTATTAAGGGATATGGGGAAAAGGTGGGGATATGGAGATGGGTTGCAGATCAGCCCTGATCTCATTGAATGGCGGAACATGCTTGAGGGGCTGAATGGCCTCCTCCTGCTCCTATGCCCACTTCCCCCACTGCCCATCTCTCACCTCCGCACCCCCTCACCAGGGTTCCTTTGGCACTTTTGTGCTGGTTCAGGATATTTTCTATATCGTCACGGTACTTCAGCTATAACAAAGGGATTCCTGCAGACGCTGACTCACCCTTCTCTCCAGTTAACTCACTACCCCCCACCCAGGCTAGCGTTAAATGATGTAATTAGGTTTTGCCACATACTAGTGAGGGAAGCAAAGATGCATTTTTGAGGGATGGAGGTGGGTTTAATTTAATCATTAGCCTATGCTTTGAAAATGAATCATTTCAACCGGAAAAAAAATTAACTCTTCAGAGACTGTTTCAAGCCGATAAAAATGGAGCAAAAACAGGGAGAACAACAGAAATCAAGAAACAGGAGGCACCACAAACTTCCGTCATAATCAAAAACATTGCGCACAGAGTCACTGTTTATTCAGCAGGGTAAGGATTATTCACTGTGTAACTGTACAGAGTCACTGTTTATTCAGCAGAGTAAGGATCACTCACTATGCAACTGTACAGAGTCACTGTTTATTCAGCAGGGTAAGGATTACTCACTGTGTGACTGTACAGAGTCACTGTTTATTCAGGGTAAGGATCACTCACTATGTAACTGTACAGAATCACTGTTTATTCAGCAGGGTAAGGATTATTCACTGTGTAACTGTACAGAGTCACTGTTTATTCAGCAGGGTAAGGATTACTCACTATGTGACTGTACAGAGTCACTGTTTATTCAGGGTAAGGATCACTCACTGTGTAACTGTACAGAGTCACTGTTTATTCAGCAGGGTAAGGATTATTCACTGTGTAACTGTACAGAGTCACTGTTTATTCAGCAGGGTAAGGATTATTCACTGTGTAACTGTACAGAGTCACTGTTTATTCAGCAGGGTAAGGATCACTCACTGTGTAACTGTACAGAGTCACTGTTTATTCAGCAGGGTAAGGATTACTCACTGTGTGACTGTACAGAGTCACTGTTTATTCAGGGTAAGGATCACTCACTATGTAACTGTACAGAGTCACTGTTTATTCAGCAGGGTAAGGATTAGTCACTGTGTAACTGTACAGAGTCACTGTTTATTCAGCAGGGTAAGGATTACTCACTGTGTGACTGTACAGAGTCACTGTTTATTCAGGGTAAGGATCACTCACTGTGTAACTGTACAGAGTCACTGTTTATTCAGCAGGGTAAGGATTACTCACTGTGTGACTGTACAGAGTCACTGTTTATTCAGGGTAAGGATCACTCACTGTGTAACTGTACAGAGTCACTGTTTATTCAGCAGGGTAAGGATTAATCACTGTGTAACTGTACAGAGTCACTGTTTATTCAGCAGGGTAAGAATTATTCACTGTGTAACAGTACAGAGTCTCTGTTTATTCAGGGTAAGGATTATTCACTGTGTAACTGTACAGAGTCACTGTTTATTCAGCAGGGTAAGGATTATTCACTGTGTAACTGTACAGAGTCACTGTTTATTCAGCAGGGTAAGGATTAATCACTGTATAACTGTACAGAGTCACTGTTTATTCAGCAGGGTAAGGATTATTCACTGTGTAACTGTACAGAGTCACTGCTTATTCAGCAGGGTAAGGATCACACACTGTGTAACTGTACAGAGTCACTGTTTATTCAGCAAGGTCAGGATCACTCACTGTTTAACTGTACAGAGTCACTGTTTATTCAGCAGGGTAAGGATTATTCACTCTGTAACTGTACAGAGTCACTGTTTATTCAGCAGGGCAAGGATTATTCACTGTGTAACTGTACAGAGTCACTGTTTATTCAGCAGGGTAAGGATTATTCACTGTGTAACTGTACAGAGTCACTGCTTATTCAGCAGGGTAAGGATCACACACTGTGTAACTGTACAGAGTCACTGTTTATTCAGCAAGGTCAGGATCACTCACTGTTTAACTGTACAGAGTCACTGCTTATTCAGCAGGGTAAGAATCACTCACTGTGTAACTGTACAGAGTCACTGTTTATTCAGCAGGGTAAGAATCACTCACTGTGTAACTGTACAGAGTCACTGTTTATTCAGCAGAGTAAGGATTAGTCACTGTGTAACTGTACAGAGTCACTGTTTATTCAGCAGGGTAAGGATTATTCACTGTGTAACAGTACAGAGTCTCTGTTTATTCAGGGTAAGGATTATTCACTGTGTAACTGTACAGAGTCACTGTTTATTCAGCAGGGTAAGGATTATTCACTGTGTAACTGTACAGAGTCACTGTTTATTCAGCAGGGTAAGGATTAATCACTGTGTAACTGTACAAAGTCACTGTTTATTCAGCAGGGTATGGATTATTCACTGTGTAACTGTACAGAGTCACTGTTTATTCAGCAGGGTAAGAATCACTCACTGTGTAACTGTACAGAGTCACTGTTTATTCAGCAGGGTAAGAATCACTCACTGTGTAACTGTACAGAGTCACTGTTTATTCAGCAGGGTAAGGATTATTTACTCTGTAACTGTACAGAGTCACTGTTTATTCAGCAGGGTAAAGGTTATCACTGTATAACTGTGGATATATCCCAGATCTTGTTGAACCTCCAGCTCCCTGACACAGTAATCTGTACTGGAATACAATGTACGGCCAGCTCCAAGTTGCCTGATTCTGTGCATGAACTGGGACAGTCAGCAACAACAGGCTATTTGGCTATGGCAGGCGTTGAAGTTGAGCTCAAACCCATTCTCACCAGATACACGCAGAACTGGACTTTACTGGGAACTCCCAACTGATTCATTCACTAAGGAAAGAGCTGCTAAGACCATTTGTAGAATGTTTTCCTTATCCTCGGGGATATTGTGGTCACATTGTGGCCTGGTTCAGTGCTCTTCACAGCCCTGGCTGCATGCTGATTCCCAGAGAGTTAATGAGTGCTAATTCAGTCCCCTTTCCCCTGTTAGACAGTTGAAGTTCAGTGAGGAGCTTCTGAGTCAGAAGGTTGTGGATTCAAGTCCCACTCCTGCAATTTGAGCACATGATTGGGGCTGATGCTCCCAGTGCAGTACTGAGGGAGAGCTGCTCCTTTGGAGATGAGGCATTAAACTGCGATCCAGCCTGCCCTCATCTTGCGAGGGGTGGGGGGGGGGGTGGTTAAACATTTATAGCTGGAGCAAGGGAGTTTTCCCTAGTGCCCTTACCAATATTTTTCCCTTAACAAATTTAAACAAACACCAAATATCTGGTCGTTATCACAGTGCTGTGTGTGGGAGCTTGCTGTGCGCAAATTCACTGCTGCTTTTTCAACATTACAGCAGTGACTTCAAAATTACTTTCATTGCTTTTTTTTTTATTACCCGTTCATGGGATGTGGGTGTCACTGGCTGAGCCAGCGTTTATTGCCCATCCCCAATTGCCCTGGTTCAGAGGGCATTTTAAGAGTTAACCGCATTGCTGTGGGTCTGGAGTCACATGTAGGCCAGACCGGGTGACGATGGCAGATTTCCCTCCCTAAAGGGGCATGAGTGAACCAGGTGGGTGTTTATGACAGTCGGCAATGGTTTCACTGTCATCATCCATCTTTTAATTCTGGGTTTTTATTGGATTCGGAGTCTGTGAAACGCTTTAGGGCGTCCTGAGGTTGGGAAAGGCGCTATGTAAATGCATTTTTTCTTTCTTTGCTTAGAAATGCTCCCCGTTTGCGGCTCATTTGTACGACGCTGAAGATGCCAACACGCCGGTTCGGTTGTTGCCAGGGCTCTGCGCCGGTTACTGCACCGACTTCTGGAAGCGCTGCCGCTCGACTCTCAGCCTCCTGACCGGGGACCAGCGGACGATGGAACTGGAGTCGGACCGGGAGAAGTTCTGTGGCTACTTGGAGCTCCGGGACCTCGAATACTGCTACCCCAACGTCCTGTCAAGCAACCGTCTCAACGCCAACCTGGGGGCAGTGCGGGCTGACCCCCAGGGCTGCCTCCAGCTCTGCCTGAAGGAGGTGGCCAACCAGCTCCGCAACCCAGTGGCCATGTTGCACGCCAACGACGGGACTCACCGCTTCTTCATAGCCGAGCAGGTGGGCCTGGTCTGGGTCTACTTAGTCAACGGGTCGAAGGTCAGTCGGCCCTTCCTCAACCTGACTGAGGCCGTGCTGACCTCGCCCTGGCTTGGGGACGAGAGGGGCTTCCTGGGCATGGCCTTTCACCCCAACTTCAAGAGGAGCGGCAAAGTCTACGTTTATTATTCCATCTTCTCCAGGAAGGCGGAGAGAATCCGCATCAGCGAGTTCCACCTGCTGCCTAGCAACATGAATGCTCTGGACCACACATCAGAAAGGTCAGAGGGCCAGTGCCTCTTAAAGGGACAACACACGTGTAACAGGCCCACAATTTAAAGGACACAACCTCCTGCCTAATTTAATAATTAATCCCTCTTTCCAAATGTTTGATATTTTTTCCTTTAAATTAGTCCCCCACACACACTGACTCTTACTGAGGTACGGGTCCCACACACACTGATTCTCACTGGGGTACAGGTTCCACACACACCGACTCTAAATGGGGTACGGGTCCCACACACACTGACTCTCACTGGGGTACAGGTTCCACACACACACTGATTCTCACTGGGGTACAGGTTCCACACACACTGACTCTCAATGGGGTACGGGTCCCACACACACTGACTCTCAATGGGGTATGGGTCCCACACACACTGATTCTCACTGGGGTACAGGTTCCACACACACCGACTCTCTATGGGGTACGGGTCCCACACACACTGACTCTCACTTGGGTACGGGTCCCACACACACTGACACTCACTGGGGAATGGGTTCCACACACACTGACTCTCAATGGGGAATGGGTTCCACACACACTGGCTCTCAATGGGGTACGGGTCCCACACACACTGATTCTCACTGGGGAATGGGATCCACACACACACTGGCTCTCAATGGGGTACAGGTTCCACGGGGATACCTGCACACACACGGATACCCGGGACACCAGGGATACCTGTACCCACAGGGACACCTGTCCACTGAGATACCTGCACACACAGGGTTCCTGGCTCATATTTGCGCCTCCCTAGCCCTGCAACATTGAGACTAATTTAGCAGCCCCTTCAATCACAGCTTGTCCAAGGATGACCATTCAAAACTTTGATGTTCCCCGGACGGATTGGCTCAGAGTGTTAGTACATTCCCAGCTAATCTCCTCTGGGCTGAGTTCACAGGAATTTAATCGAATCTTTCCCTGGGCAGGGTGATTCTGGAGGTACTGGAACCTGCTTCAAATCACAATGGGGGACAGCTGTTGTTTGGAAGCGATGGATATCTCTACATCTTCACCGGAGATGGGGGTCGAGCTGGAGATCCATTCGGGAAGTTTGGAAACGCACAGAACAAGTAGGTTTCACACTGTGTGTGTGCGAGAGCGAGTGAGAGAGGCGATTGTGCGGAACAAAGAGAGTGTGTGTGTGTGTGTATCTGAGAGTATGTGTGAGAGACAGTGTGTGTAAGAGAGAGAGAGATAGAATGTGAGAGAGAGAGAGAGTGTGTGAGTGTGAGGAAAAGAGAGAGTGCATGTGTGAGCGAGAGTGTGTGAGAGAAAGAGTGGGTGAGAGTGTCTGTGAGAGAGAGTGTGTGAGAGAGAGTGTGTGAGTGTGAGGAAAAGAGTGAGTGTGTGTGTGTAAGAGAAAGTGAGAGAGAGAGTGTGTGTGAGAAAGAGTGGGTGAGAGAAAAAGTGTCTGTGAGAGAGGGTGTGAGAGAGAGAGAGTGTCTGTGAGAGAGGGTGTAGGAGAGAGGGCGTGTGTGTGAGTGTCTGTGAATGTGAGTGTGCATGTGTGAGTGTGTGTGTGTGCGTGTGAGAGGGAGCGTCTGTGTGTGTGAATGTGAGTATGCATGTGTGAGAGTGTGTGTATGTGTGTGTGTGTGTGTGTGTGTGTGTGAGAGAGAGGGAGGGAGTGTCTGTGTGTGCATGTGTTAGTATGCTGTGCTGCCCTTTAACTGTGGGAAGCTCACTCTCTATCGCTCAGTGCAGTTTGGTGACAGTCTGTGTTTCTTTCTTCACTTTTATTAATTCTGGTGGATTTGTCATATTTGCTATTAGTTTTTCCCGTGTTTTGGTGTGTGTGTGTGCTCTTTTAGAATGCAGGGAAGTTTCACCATGTGATGCACAATGTAGCATTCTGCTGCTAAAGGATCTCACCTGAGAATATAGGAACAGGAGGAGTCCATTCAGCCCCTCAAACCCATCCTGCCATTCAATGGCTGAATTCTAACTTAACTGATAACCGTAACTCGCTAGCCAAACAAAACTCTATCAATCTCAATTTTGACATTTTGAATTGACCTCCCAGCCTCAGCTGCTTTTTCTGGCGGGAGATCAGGCAGTGGGGAGGTCGGGGGGAGAGAGTTCCAGATTTCCAATGCCTCATGTGTGAAGGAATGTCTCCTGACATTACCCCCAAGGCTCTAGTTTTAAAGATTTATCTATGGATCACTGGGCAGTCACTCTCTCTGTCTCTCTTTGTCTCTCTCCCTCTCTGTGTCTGTCTCTCTCTTTCCGCTAAAGTGTTTAATCATCGGAGGATACAGAATTTTAAACGACAAACTTAACTCCAATTTTCTTCTGATTAAAATTCTACCTAGGATGCCACTGGGAGTGGTGATTGGGTGAGGGTATGTTGGCTCTACTGGTCATTGGGACTGGGGGTGGGGAGCTATTAAAGTTAGTGATGGAACCTGGCATTAATTCATTTAAAACAAAAACAAAAGTACCTGGAAAAACTCAGCAGGTCTGACAGCATCTGCGGAGAGGGATACAGTTAACGTTTCGAGTCTGAATGACCCTTCATCAGAACTAAGACTAAGACATATAGAAATGAGATGAAATATATGCTGGTAGAAGGTAGAAGCTACCAGCTTATATTTCATCTCATTTCTATATGTCTTAGTTCTGATGAAGAGTCATACGGACTCGAAACGTTAACTGTATCCCTCTCCGCAGATGCTGTCAGACCTGCTGAGTTTATCCAGGTATTTTTGTTTTTGTTCTAGATTTCCAGCATCCGCAGTATTTCGCTTTTATCTTTAGTGATTAATTAATTTAATCTGGCTGTTCCAAGAGTCAGTGGGGAATCTGGATTCTGTGGGGGAGGGGAGGGGATTGAGTTAAACCGCACCAGAGAAAGAGAGAGTTCCCCCTGGTACCCTGCTCAAAATTCACCCCTTACCCAACACCTTAGCCAGGTGATCCGGTCCCATATCTCACAGCTTGCCAGGGTAGCTTCTGCAAGGCTGGAGCGTCTAGAACATGGTGGGGCCAGAGGGCTGTCGGTGGGGGGGCACAGTCTCAGGATAAGGGGTCGGCCATTTTAGGACTGACATGGAGAGAAATTTCTTCCCTCGGAGGGTTGTGAGTCTTTGGAATTCTCTACCCCGGAGAAGCTGTGGATGCTCAGTCATTGGGTATCTCCAAGACCGAGATCAACAGATTTTTGGATTCTAAGGGAATCGAGGGATATGAGAATGTGGAGTTGATATAGAAGATAAGCCATGATCGTATTGAATAATGGAGCAGGCTTGAGGGGCCGAATGCTCCTACTCCTTATGTTTGCCTGTTTTTTTTTGGATATCTGTGGGATCTTGCTGTGCGTAAATTGGTTGCTACGTTTCCTATATTTAAACAGTGACTACAGTTCAACAAGTACTTCATTGGCTGTAAAATGCTTTGGGACATCCTGAGGTTGTGAAAGACGCTTTCTAAATGCAAGTTCTTCCTTTCATTATACTCGAATCTGATTGGCTGGTTTTCAGTGGGATGCGGTGTGCAGGATACGGGGGAGTATTCTGGAGGATCAGATGGGGGAGTCAGCGACGAGGCGGAGAGAAGCATTATGGGAGACTCGGCAGATCCGGGGGTAAAACTCAACTTGGTTGGAGAAGGGGTCGGGGGGGTAGGCCTCTGGAGCAAAGACACTCACTTGAGGAAATGAGGGGGAGGGCACGAGGGTGGAAGTGGGGGATGGAAGCTGAGGGAATGAGGGAGGGAGGACAAGGGGAGAATGAGGGAGGTGGGGTAAGGAGGGAATAAGGGCAGGAGAGCACTCAAGGGGGATGGGAGAGGACAATTGATAGTGTAACGTTAATTGTAATTAAGATTAAGGATAAACAGGTAGAGGATACTGATTAAGTATCTTGAGCACATATAAAGAGAGACTGCCCCAGAAATGATATTTTAATCTAGTTTGTTAAGTTTCCTTTAAAGTTAAGATTTTTGTAACAGTGCCTCTTTAAGGAGCTGTTAATCAGTTAATTTGTTAGTAACGTATAAGATTCTGAGGGGTCTTGACAGGGTGGATGTGAAGAGGGCGTTTCCTCTTGTGGGAGAATTTAGAACTAGGGGTCACTGTTTAAAAATAAGGGGTCGCCCATTTAAAACAGAGATGAGGTGAAATTTTTTCTCCGAGGGTCATGAGTCTTTGGAACTCTCTTCCTGAAAAGGTGGTGGAAGCAAAGTCTTTGAATATTTTTAAGGCCGAGGTGGATAGATTCTCGGTAAGCGAGAGGTTATCGGGGGTAGGAAGGTTTAAGGTTGCTATCAGGTCAGCCACAATCTTATTAAATGGCGGAGCGTGTTCGAGGGGCCGAATAGCCTCCTCCTGCTCCTTGTTCGTATGTTCGTAATTTCATGATTAGTCCATTGGTTTATTTTATTGGTAAAGTCAAAAATGTATGAAGAGACAGTTGCTCCTTTAAGGGCCTGTTAATTATTTAATTAGTTAATTTGTTCATTTGTTCAATTGTTCTACTCGAAAGAGTATAAAGAGGCACACCCCAGAAACGATATTTTGTTCTAATTTGTTAAGTTTAATTTTGTTCCTGATTTTATGTTAGTGCCCCTTTAAGGGGCTGTTAATTAAGTAATTAGTTTACTTGTTATTTAATTAGTATACTCAAACAAGTAAAAAGAGAGATGGCTGGGACATGGTGTTAGTAGGAAGGAGGCGGACATATGTAATGCTGCGTTCTGTAAATAAACCAGTTATCAAGGAATAGATTTGCGTTTCAGTTTCATACTTTTGGTTTGGGATCTTTTTATCAGGAATGAGGGAGGGAGGAGGAGGGAGAGAATGAGGAAGGAAGTGGGTTAGGAGAACATGGGTTGGGGGGGATGAGCACTTGAGGAGGGATGGGAGAGAATAAGGGGGAGGAAGGATGAGGGGGAATGAGGAGAGGAGAGCAATAGATGGGGGAATGAGGGAGGAGGAACACTTGGCGAGAGAATTGAAGCAGAGCTGTTCAGGGAGGAGGGGAAGGGGTATGGGACAGTGAGCGAGGTGCACTTTAACACCTCACAATTTCGGCCACGGCTTGAGTTGTTGCCCTCAGAACTCAAAATCTTTCTCCTTTGGTTTTAACCTTTGATGGAGAGAGAGAGCTGCTGATATTTCCAGCTCTAACCAAAACCATATGAGGGAGAGAGAGAGCAATATTACTTGTCTAAAATAGAAAACAAAATCTTTCCTGTGTGCTGAAAATGGTAAATTAAATCCAGTTAAAGAGTGAAAATAGCAGCAAAAGAGAATTTCAGGGGCTAGGAGAACATGTAGGCACTGTCAGCAGCTTATTAACCAAAGGAGGCATCCCACAAAGGAGATGCTGGTTCAAGAATCTTAGTTCACCTTTAGCCATCCTGATAGTTGCTTAATATAATTGTTACCTTGTGCCCCCCTACCACCCCCGCTCTCGAATCTCTGTAACCTCCGCCAGCCCTACAACTCTCTGGGATCTCAGTGCCCCTCCCCCCAATTCTGACCTGTTATCCACCCGCATGTCTTAAAGCCTACCAGACCAAGATCTGGGCCATCTAATATCTCATAAGAGTTTTGCCTGTGGACACCTTGGGATGTTTACTATGTCAAAGACGATTTCATTACCGAGAGTAGCTTTTCTTAAATTATGAATTTAAATTGAATTGAATTTGAACTCCACCAGCTGCTGCAGTGAGATTTGAACCCTTGTCCCCAGAGCGCTAGCCTCTGGGATCACTAGTCCAGTGACATTCCCATTATGCTACCCTTTTCCCCCTGCTGTTCCTGTAGGTAAGCTCTTAATAGGCAATAGAACATCTAAGCTTTCTCACTGTGATACAAACCCCCTGTAAAAGACACCGCTCAATTCCTAAACATTTTCCCTCTCCCTGTCGGTTTTCCCTGTGGTGGGGGATACAGAGTGTGAGAGACGCCAAGGAAGGAGGTGGAGAATGTGCTGATGGAAGGGGTCAGGCTGCAGGTTTCAAATGGAATTCCTTTCCGCTGGGTGTTTGTGAGGCACTTGGCAATCACAGAGCAGAGAATAAAGCGAAAAGAAAAATAAATCGCTCCAGACCTTGCTGAGTCAGAGTCTGAAATCTCTTGGGAATCTGGCTCTGGGTGCATGTGGAAAGGGTAAATCTGGCATCCCCTTTCATCGTCCATCACTCCTCAAGGGCCAACTGCAAATAGTCGCCATGGTAACAAGGCCTTTCCTGAGTAGGCCTCAGGCTTACAGCCTGGATATGGAATGCGTAACAAGACATCCCTCTTGATGTATATTACTCAATGCAATCCCTCGCTCACCTTCACAGATCCCGGGCACCCCAACTCTCCCCGGCCTTTTTTTTCCCCACTTCTGACCAGAATTTGGCACATTGGCAGAAACTCTGCCACGTTTAATTTCCTTTCCATTTGCCTTTTAATCCAAACTGTTAGGCATCACTGTCACTAGAAGCAGTGAGACCTCTGCTGTTATACCTCCGCAGCCACTCATGACTGGCACAAGTTATTGTTTGAGGGGCACCAGGGCCTCTCTCTGTCCCTCACAGTCCTGGACTCTTCCAGCTTCCTGTGCCAGAGACCTGGGCCAAGTGCCACTGGGAAATGGTGCCAAGGCTAACACTGAACTTACCCACTATTTATCCAGCTTGCCCAGTGTGAAAGAACTTATATCTTTCATTATTTACATTCTCATGTTTATTCCAAGCTTTTCTCAAAAATTCCGAGCACTCTCTCCATTTCTAATGAGTTTTACATCTGTCAAGTTTGTTAGATACATCCATAGAATAAAATATTGTTCACCCCTCCCATCAAACACTCCCAGGACAGGTACAGCACAGGGTTAGATACAGAGTAAAGCTTCCTCTACACTGTCCCCGTCAAACACTCCCAGGGCAGGTACAGCACAGGGTTAGATACAGAGTAAAGCTCCCTCTACACTGTCCCCATCAAACACTCCCAGGACAAGTACAGCAAGGGGTTAGATACAGAGTAAAGCTCACTCTACACTGTCCCCATCAATCACTCCCAGGACAAGTACAGCAAGGGGTTAGATACAGAGTAAAGCTCCCTCTACACTGTCCCCATCAAACACTCCCAGGACAGGTACAGCACGGGGTTAGATACAGAGTAAAACTCCCTCTACACTGTCCCCATCAAACACTCCCAGGACAGGTACAGCACGGGGTTAGATACAGAGTAAGGCTCCCTCTACACTGTCCCCATCAAACACTCCCAGGACAGGTACAGCACGGGGTTAGATACAGAGTAAAACTCCCTCTACACTGTCCCCATCAAACACTCCCAGGACAGGTACAGCACGGGGTTAGATACAGAGTAAAGCTCACTCTACACTGTCCCCATCAAACACTCCCAGGACAGGTACAGCACGGGGTGAGATACAGAGTAAAGCTCACTCTACACTGTCCCCATCAAACACTCCCAGGGCAGGTACAGCACGGGGTTAGATACAGAGTAAAGCTCCCTCTACACTGTCCCCATCAAACACTCCCAGGGCAGGTACAGCACTGACCAAGCGACAATGAAGGGTGCTGAAGCCAAATGCAGAGGCCAAGTCACCACCAATGTTGGGAATGGAATGTGGGATCCTCATGATCTCCATCTTCATGACAGCACCTTCCAAACCCACGACTTCTACCACGTGGAAGGACAAGGGCAGCAGACACCACCACCTGGAGGTTCCCATCCAAGTCACTCACCATCCTGACTTGGAAATATATCAGCTGTTCCTTCAATGTCGCTGGGTCAAAATCCTGGAACTCCCTCCCTAACAGCGCTGTAGGTGTACCTACACCACATGGACTGCAGCGGCTCAAGAAGGCAGCTCACCACCACCTTCTCAAGGGGCAACTAGGGATGGGCAATAAATGCTGGCCCAATCAGTGCCACCTAAATTTCCAAAATGAATGATAAGAGAAAGAACTCGCATTTATATAGCATCTTTCATGACCTCAGGATGTCTCAAAGAGCTTTACAGCCAATGAATTACTTTTTGAAGTGTAGCCACTGTTGTGTTGTAGGAAATACGGCAGCCAACTTGCACACAGCAAGATCCCATCAACAGCAATGTGAGAATGGTCAGATAATCTTTTTTACTGCTGTTAGCTCAGGGTAAATATTGGTCAGGACACCAGGGAGAACTCCCCTACCCTTTTTCAAAATAGCGAACGTGGAACCTTTTCTTTAGAGGGCAGTTGAGGTCCCAGTTATTCATCTGATCTAAAAGATGGCACCTCAGACAGTGTCGCATTCTTGCATGACTGTAGTGGGTGTGTCAGCCTAGAGTGGGATTTGAACCCATGATCCACTGACTCAGAGATGAGAGTGCAACCCACTGAGTCATGTTCAACGCATGCTCGTGAGTCATAATAGTATAGAGTCATTACAACACAGGAGGCCATTCGGCACCATTGAATCCATGCTGACTCTCGACAGAACAATCCGGTCAGTCCCATTCCCACTGCTCTATCCCCGTATCCCTGCAAGTTTATTTCCCTCCAGTGCACGTCCGATTTCCTTTTGAAATCATTCATCGTCTCCACTTCCACCGCCCCTCGTGGGCAGCGAGTTCCAGGTCATCACGACTCACTCTGTAAAAACAGTTCTTCCTCACATCTTGCCCAAAACCTTAAATCTATGTAACCCCCCACCCCCACCCCCACCCCAGTCCTTGTATCAACAACTCGTGGCAGCAGCTTCTCTTTGTCTACCTTATCCAAACCTCCCATCATCTTGTCCACCTCCATCGAATCTACCCTCAGTCTCCTTCGCTCCAAGGAGAACAACCCCAGCTTCTCCAACCTAACCCATTAATGAAAATCCCTCACCCCTGGGGCCATTCTGGTAAATCTCCTCCGCACCCTCTCAAGGACCCTCACATTCCTTCCCAAAGTGCGGTGGCCAGAATTGGACACAATGCCCCAAGCTGGGCCCTGACCCAGAGCTTGGGAAAGATGCAGTGTAACTTTCCTGATTTGTACTCAATTTTCTATTTATGAAGTCCAAGATCTCACATGCTCTCATTATGTCCGGCCACCTTCAAAGATCGATGCCCTGGCAGCCCCCTTGCCCGGTTCCTTCTGTCCTCACTGGTCTAATGTGTTTCTCCACCCCACCCCGCCACAGGTCATCCCTGCTGGGGAAGGTGCTGCGCATTGACGTCAACCACAACGACCACGGACCCCCCTATCGGATTCCAGCGGACAACCCGTTTGTGGGGGAGAGGGGCGCGCGCCCCGAGGTCTACGCCTATGGAGTGCGGAACATGTGGCGGTGCTCGGTGGACCGCGGTGACCCGGCGACCGGCGTCGGGAGGGGGCGCCTGTTCTGCGGCGATGTGGGCCAGAACAAGTTCGAGGAGGTGGACATCATCCAGAAAGGGGGCAACTACGGCTGGAGGGCCAAGGAGGGTTTCTCCTGCTATGACAAGAAGCTCTGCGCCAACTCGTCTCTGAGTGAGTCACACTTCCATTGGAGTTTGGTGTTTTCTTCCCCTCCCAAAGTGGATATTGACCCCACTCAGTCAACCGATGATCTGGAAGTCGAGGTGGGGGCTTGGGGAAAACTGATGGCCAATGAGTCGGTGGGGGGGGGGCCTCGGGCATCATTGGCAGCATGGTCAGCCAATGAGTTGAAGTGGAGGGCAGTGTTTGTGGAATAGTGACAGCACTGTCAGCCAATGAAATGAGCTGGAGGGTGGGACCTGTGGAACAGTGACAGCACTGTCAGCCAATGAAATGAGCTGGAGGGTGGGACCTGTGGAACAGTGACAGCACTGTCAGCCAATGAAATGAGCTGGAGGGTGGGACCTGTGGAACAGTGACAGCACTGTCAGCCAATGAAATGAGCTGGAGGGTGGGCCCTATAGAATAGTGACAGCACTGTCAGCCAATGAAATGAGCTGGAGGGTGGGACCTGTGGAACAGTGACAGCACTGTCAGCCAATGAAATGAGCTGGAGGGTGGGCCCTATAGAATAGTGACAGCACTGTCAGCCAATGAAATGAGCTGGAGGGTGGGCCCTATAGAATAGTGACAGCACTGTCAGCCAATGAAATGAGCTGGAGGGTGGGCCCTATAGAATAGTGACAGCACTGTCAGTCATACAGACTCGAAACGTTAACTCTGTTTCTCTCTCCACAGCTGCTGCCCGACCTGAGTTTTTCCAGCGTTTTCTGTTTTTGTTGCAAATTTCCAGCATCTGCAGTATTTTGCTTTTATCTGCCAGCCAATGAGTTTTGACAGAGGTGGGACTTGGGCAATATTGACAGCATGTTTGGCCAATGAGTCGAGGTGAAGGCGGGACTTGGGGAATTCTCATGTCATGGTCGTCCAATGAGTTGGAAGCTGGGGCAGGTCAAGAGACTCCCTGAGCCGATGATCCAAACTCCAGTGTCTGGTTCTGGATGATTATTCCCTCTGATTGGTGGGGGAATCACCCCATCATCTGTTGTGTGACTGCGTCAATACTGGTCTGGACTAATGATTCTGAGACATGAGTTCAAATCTCACCAGGGCAACTGAGGAAATTTAAATTTAATTAATAAGTTATTCTGGGATATGAAGCTAGTCTCAGTAACGGTCACCATGAAACTATCATCGATTGTCGTAAAAACCCATCTGGTTCACTAATGTCCATTAGGGGAAGGAAATCTGCCATCCTTACCCAGTCTGGCCTACATGTGACTCCAGGCCCACAGCAATGGGGTTGACTCTTAACCGCCCCCTGAAATGGCCGAGCAAGACACTCAGTTCAAGGGCAATTAGGAATGGGCAATAAATGCTGGCGTTACCAGCTGAGCTTTGGTGACATGCGCCAGTGTGCTTCGACACACACACACAAACACACCCACATCAACGCACACACCCTGACACACACACACACAAACACACCCACATCAACGCACACACCCTGACACACACACACACAAATACACCCACATCAACGCACACACACACACACACACACATCCACATCAACGCATACACACACACACACACAAACACACACACACAGAGACAGACAGGCACACACACACCCCGACACACACACACACAAACACACCCACATCAACGCACACACCCTGACACACACACACACAAACACACCCACATCAACGCACACACCCTGACACACACACACACAGACAGAGACAGACAGGCACACACACACACCCCGACACACACACACACACCCCCACACATGAACACGCCCTGACACACACACACACACGTACACACACACAGAGACATACCAACACACACACGCATGCACACCGACACACACACCAACACACGTACACACACACCAACACACGTACACACACAGAGACACACCAACACACACACACACACACACGCATGCACACCGACACACACACCAACACGCATGCACACCAACACACACACCAACACACATACACACACAGAGACACACCGACACACACACACACACACACACACGCACCCCAACACACACATCAACACACGTACACACACAGAGACACACCGACACACACACACACACAAGCACCCCGACACACACACCAACACACGTACACACACACACAGAGACACACCGACACACACACACACATACGCATGCACACCGACACACACACCAACACACATACACACACAGAGACACACCGACACACGTACACACACACAGAGACACACTGACACACACACTCAAACACAACCACATCAACGCACACACCCTGACACACATGCACACAGACGCACACACACCCAGACATACACACGCACAGACAGACACGCACACACACACATTGACACACGTACACACATCAACACAGACACACAAACACTCACACGCACACCAACAGCAACTGCATAGCAATCAGGAGAGGAACACAAGAATTCCCACCAGCCCTCACTGTATCCTTGACTGAGAACAACTGCTCAGACATAGACCAGAGGCTGAAGCTGGCAACACCCTTGTCTGGATGGTGTTTTTACCAACCGAGCCACTGCAGGGAGGACGAGAGGGAGAAGAGGAAGGTTAGCCATTCTCTTTCCGATGCTCAACGAGCTTGAGGTCAGCAGGGAATGTGTTGGCAAACAGCCTGCAGCGACGCTGTTCCTAAACAAATTCACTCCCCCACAAATATCCTGACTGGAAATTCTCTCCCAGCCCAGAGCTGCAGGCAGTACTCACATCTGTGGGTAATTTAGTGATTGGAAACATTTGCGGCTAACCTGCAAACAGGCAGTGGCCCACAGTGCTCACTATAAACACAGACACGCCCCACAAGCTGATTTACGACCATCTTGGGCCTTCCCAACAATCCTCAGGATATTTTCTCCCTCCTGCTCATACCTCCCACATCTGCTGCTTTTTCCAGTTTAAGCAATCCTTTGGCTTTAGTCGAATGTCCTGCCGTTAACTGGTTAGTATCACACCGCCTACACCTCTCTCGACGACCCCAGTTTGCATTCTGCTGTCAGACCCGCATTCCTTTTACACTGCCAGCTCGCTCACCTCACGGCCAATTCACTAATGAGCCAAGGTAACACCGACGTGAGCATTCAGCTCGATAGGAGGGTATTTAGGGGAAACTTTTCCTGTTCCTTTCACAGGACATGGGCATTGTTGGCAACACCAGCGTTTCTTGCCCATTCCTAATTGCCCTTGAACTGAGTGGCTTGCTAGTCCAGTTCAGAGGGTAGTTCAGAGTCAACCCCATGGCTGTGGGGTCTGGAGCTACATGTAGGCCAGACCAGGTAAGGACAGCAGATTCCCTTCCTCTAAAGGGGTATCAGTGAACCGATGGGGCTTTTATGATAACTGATGATAGTTGTCACTGTCGCCACTACCCAGACATTCAATTCCAGATTTTATTAATTGAATTTAAATTCCACCGGCTGCTGTGGTGGGATTTGAACCCATGGCCCTCCTCCCACCCCCACCCCCACTCCCACCGACGTTGGCCTGGATTACTAGTCCACTGTCATTACCACAACACCCTCTCCCCATAATTAATTAAATACAAATCAAACCTATAGAAACAGGCCATTCGGCCCCTCTGCTCCATGCTGATGTTTCTGCTCCCCATGAGCCTCCTCCCAGCCCTCTTCATCCCATCAGCCTATCCCTCTATTCCTTTCTCCTTCATGTTTATCCAGCCTCCCCTTAAACGCACCCACGCTATTTGCTTCAAACTCTCCATGTGGTAGCAAGTTCCACATTCCCACTAATTTTTCTCCTGAGTCCCCCATCGGATTTACCCGTGACTGTTAATACTTAAGGCCCCTGGTTCTGGTCTCTCTAACGTGTGGAAACACCCTCTCCGCTTCTACCCTATCGCACCCCTTCGTAAATTGAAAGGCCTCTATCAGGTCACCCCTCAGTCTTCTCTTTGCGAGAGAGGGGAGCCCCAGCCTGGTTCAGGCCTTCGAGTCAAGTGTAGCACTGGGGATACATGTAGATGGTCATGGACGGCAGCTTTTGCGCCCCCCCCCCCCCCCCCCGGTGAATTGGTTGGGTATTTAACAACGATCTTAGAGCTTTAATCATCTGTTTTGTAGTCTGGTGCCGACTCAGAATCGCTGGTACCAATTTCACAACTTGGCAGGCCGAGGTTCGAACCCACGGCCTCCGGAGTTGCTATGGCAGTACTGTTACCCGCTGCTGGACAGTTGAGCAGGTTGGACCATTGGAGGTTAGAAGAATGAGAGGTGATCTTATTGAAACGTATGAGATCCTGAGGGGGTTTGACAGGGTGGATACTGAGAGGCTGTTTCCCCTTGTGGGGGAATCTAGAACCAGGGGGCAAAGATTCAAATTATTTAAGTTGGTGACGAGGAGGAATTTCTTCTCTCAGAGTGTCGTTAGTCTGTGGAATTCTCTTCCCCAGAGAGCAGTGGAGGCTGGGTCATCGAATATATCCTAGGCTGAGTCAAAGGTTATAGGGGGTAAGGCAGGAAAGTGGAGTTAAGGCCACAATCAGATCAGCCATGATATTATTGAATGGTGGAACCAGGCTTGACGGGCCAAATGGCCTACTCCTGCTCCTAGTTCTTCAGTTCTTGTGACTGTCGGTATCCGGGACACATGCCCAGTCGGGTATGCAACAGGCTGCGAGATCGCCAGAGACTGCCCGCTGTGCTGCTAACACAACTCCCAGGCATTCTGCACTTCTGCAGGAACACCGCCAACAACAACCTCCAAGATCCAGGAGTCCAGAAACCATGGCAACAGACGTTAAAAGTCCTGTGTCTCGCTGGTACTCTGCTTTGTCTCTTCCCCGACGGCCATCTTGAAATTCAAATCGCAAGTTCAATATTGGGAATAAAAATACAGACAATGCTGGGAAATGCCCAGAGGGTCAGACAGCATCTATGAGGAGAGGGAGGGAGGGAGGGAGGTACAGAGAGAGAGAGAAAGAGACAGAGAGAGAAAAAATCAGCATGTGGGGTAGAATGAGAGTGTTGAGTTTAAATGAGGTTCAAGGGACATCTGAATGAATGTCTGGACAGAGATGGGATTGAAGGATTATAGTGGGCAGGAAGGCTTCATCGATGAAGTTCAAGCTTCTTGGGCCTGTAAGAACATAAGAAATAGGAGCAGGAGTAGGCCATTTGGCCCATCGAGCCTGCTCCGCCACTCAATGCAATCATGGCTGATCCTTGGCTTCAACTCCATTTTCCCGCCTGCTCCTCATATCCCTTCATTCCCCAAAAGATCAGAAATCTGTCTCTCTCAGCCTTAAATATATTCAACGATGGCACAACCACAACCCTCTGGGGTAGAGAATTCTAAAGATTCACAACTCTGAGTGAACAAATTTCTCCTCATCTCAGTCCTAAATGATTGGCCCCTTATTTAGATCCTAACGTCCTAGATTTCCCAGCCAAAGGAAAACAACCTCTCAGTGTCTACCCTGTCCAGCCCCTTCAGAATTGTGTATGTTTCAACGAGATCTCCTCTCATTCCTCTAAACTCCAGAGAACTCGCCAAGATTCTTTCGACAGCACCTTCCAAACCCGCAACCATCTAGAAGGACCAGCAGATAGATGGGAACACCACCACCTGGAAGTTCCCCTCCAAGCCACTCACCATCCTGACTCAGAAATATATCGGCCGTTCCTTCACTGTCGCTGGGTCAAAATCCTGGAACTCCCTCCCTAACAGCACTGTGGGTGTACCTACACCACATGGACTGCAGCGGCTCAAGAAGGCAGCTCACCACCACCTTCTCAAGGGGAAATTAGGGATGGGCAATAAATGCTGGCCCAGCCAGTGATGCCCACACCCCACAAATGCATATATAAAAAAGAATATAAACACAATTTACTCAGCCTCTCATCATAGGACAACCCCCTCATCCCAGGGACCAAACTAATGAACCTTCGCTGTACCACCTCCAGTGCAAGTACATCCTTCCTTAAATATGGAGGCACAAACAGGGCCCTTTGCTGAATGTTCTTCCTTATTTATGCCTTTGCCTGTGTTTCAGATGACATCTTGCCAATATTTGCATATCCCCACAGACTAGGCAGGTCTGTGACAGGCGGCTACATCTACAGAGGCTGCGAGATGCCCAATCTGAACGGACTCTACATCTTTGGCGATTTCATGAGCGGGTAGGTTCTTGCTCCGTCGCATGTTTCACCCGCAGGGCAACTCAACAACAGTGTTGTGATGTGCATGTACCTTTAAGGGTACGTATCTTAAACTGCTGTCCATCGCTGTCCACCACGAGACAGGGTGCGATGTATCATCCCATAGATTCTGCAGACGCAGCGGCATTCCGACAGGTCAGACATGTCGACATTGGCTCCCAGTTACCATTATCTGTACATAGTCAAATAAAGATCGCACGTTATTGTATTACCAATCCTTGCTGTATAATAACTGCGCTAGGCAGAAGAGCACAACAAACAGCAAGCACCTGCATTTATATAGCACCTTTAATGCAGTGAAATGTCCCAAGATACTTCACGGGGGCATTAGCAAACATAAGTACCACACTGAGCCACATTAGGGGATATTAGGTCAGATGACCAAAAGTTTGGTCATAGAGGTAGGAGTTTAAGGAGCGCTTTAGACAAAGAAATTTAGGGAGGGAATTCCACAGAGAGAAAAAATCTAAGGATACACCAACGGTAAAGACTAGATGTTACAAAGACGACAAAATGACAAAACTAAAGGCTCTATATCTGACTGCGCGTAACATTCATAATAAAGTAAATGAATTGGTAGCGCACATTGGAGTAAATAAACTGAAGGCACACCCACCAACGGTGGAGCCATTAAAATGAGATAGCGCAAGAGGCCAGAATTAGAGGAGCAGAGAGATCTTGGAGGGTTGTGGGGGCTGGAGGAGGTTACAGAGATGGGGAGGGATCGAGGCCATGGAGGGATTTGAAAACAAGGACAGGAATTTTAAAATCAAGACGCTGCTTGGCCAGGAGCCAATGTAGATCAGCGAGCACAAGGTGGGGGTGCTAGGGATACGGGACTTGATGCGAGTTAGCAGCAGGTGTTAGGATAAGCTGAAGTTTACGGAGGGTGGGGGATAGGAGGCTGGACAGGGGATTGTTGGAATAGTCGATTCAGGAGGTAATAAAGGCATGGGTGAAGGATTCAGCAGCGGATGAGCTGAGACAGAAGTGGAGTCGGGGTGGGGGGGGAGGGGGGTTGGGAGTGAGTGGTTGATGATGTTACCAAGCTGGAAGCCTGCGGCCTGGGTATCTGTGTTACAACACCCACTCTACAATCCCCTCACTGGATCAACACCTCCATTTTATTTCTGAGCAATCGGCATGTTTTAAATGAATAGAGTGTATTTTATCGAGTATATTTTTGCACTGAACAGAAGATATAAACATAACTTGCACTTATATAGCGCCTTTCACAAACTCAGGACGTTCCCAAAACACTTAAAAGGCCAATATAAGCACTTCTGAAACGGAGTCACTGTTGTAATGTGGGAAACACAGCAGCCAATTTGTTACACAGCGCGATCCCACAAACTGAAACTTGATAAAGACCAGATAATCTCTTGGTTGAGGGGTAAATATTGACCAGGACACTGGGGAGAACTCCCCTGTTCTTCTTTGAATAGCAGCCGTGACATCTTTTACATTCGCCCAAGAGGGCAGACAGAGCCTCAGTTCAATGGCTCATCTCAAGAGACAGCACCTCTGACAGTGCAGCACACCCTCAGTGCTGCACGGGGAGCGTCAGTCTGGATTTTGTGCTCAAGTCTCTGGAGTGGGACTTGAACCTCCAACCTGGTAATGCAGAGGCACGAGAGCTACCCACTGAACCACATCCCATTTAACAACATGGACCCTCTAAGCTTAGACATAAGGATGCAATACTGGGGGTCTGTTAGCAAGAGTCAGTACCATCCACAGAGGAGGAGATGAGAAATCTATTAAAGCAGCATGAGTACCCCACACCCACCCCCCCTGCCCAAAAGGGGGTCTTGTGGCATGGTGATAGGTCCCTATCTCTGGGCTCAAGTCCCACTTCAGGACTTGATGGCTGTGGAAGGGGTGTTCCTAATGTGGCCAAACAGGTTGATTATCAGCCTGTAAATCTTCCCAATACCCCTGATGGCAGGCGGTAAGAGCTGGAGAGATTCCTGGTCAGCTATACTGCAGAAGGCCACAGAAAACCACTGCGGCACTTTGCCAAGCGTAATCGTGGACCAATTCCCTGGAAGTCCATGGTCACCAACGCCCTATGAGGGCCTCGTACCTGGAGGAGTGCCGAGAAAGCGGGTGGTGTTGAGGGTGTTGTCTGGCCTGATTCTCTGCCCCTTTTCTGCGGCTATGTTTGTGCCCGGGTGTCCCTGAAGAGGGAGCGTGTGGTGCCCGCTGGTAGGCTTGAGGCCTTCGGTGAGTGGTGGGCACCAGCCCCCCAGAACAACATTTTAAATTTAATTCGGTGACGTTCCTTTTGAAAGGAAAACGTCCTTTTGTGACAGTGACCCCTGTAAGGTGCTATCACTTTACTGGAAGAAGGTTATAAAGAGAGGCTGCCAAGGGCGCCGGGTAGCTGGGAGGAGTGTAGGAGTGTCACAGTCTGCGAGGCACAAAACCCCATTCTCCTGTTGTCTTCCAGCCGCCTCATGGCTCTGAAGGAGGATGCGCAATCGGGCCAATGGAGCTACCACGAGATCTGCATGGGCCGCGGGCAAGTGTGCAACTTTCCCAGACTCATCAATAACTACTATCAGTACATCATCTCCTTCGCTGAGGACGAGGCAGGTAACCTTCCTTACTCTGCACCCCACCATCCGGGTGAATGCAAGGCCTGGCCCTTTCATTTCAGTCTTCTCTCCCCTCCCCTCCCCTCTCCCCTCTTCTCCCCTCTCCCCTCCCCTCCCCTCTCCCCTCTTCTCCCCTCTCCCCTCCCCCCTCCCCTCTTCTCCCCTCTCCCCTCCCCTCCCCTCTCCCCTCTTCTCCCCTCCCTCCTCTCCTCTCCCCTCTCCTCCCCTCCCCTCCCGTCTCCCCTCTTCTCCCCTCTCCCCTCCCCTCCCGTCTCCCCTCTTCTCCCCTCCCTTCCCCTCTCCCCTCTTCACCCCTCCCTCCTCTCCTCCCCTCTCCCCTCTTCTCCCCTCCCCTCCCCTCTCCCCTCTTCTCCCCTCCCTTCCCCCCTCCCCTCTTCTCCCCTCTCCCCTCCCCTCCCCTCTCCCCTCTTCTCCCCTCCCTCCTCTCCTCTCCCCTCTCCTCCCCTCCCCTCCCCTCTCCCCTCTTCTCCCCTCCCTCCTCTCCTCTCCCCTCTCCCCTCTTCTCCCCTCCCTTCCCCCCTCCCCTCTTCTCCCCTCTCCCCTCCCCTCCCCTCTCCCCTCCCCTCCCCTCTCCCCTCTTCTCCCCTCCCCTCCCCTCTCCCCTCTTCTCCCCTCCCTTCCCCCCTCCCCTCTTCTCCCCTCTCCCCTCCCCTCCCCTCTCCCCTCTTCTCCCCTCCCTCCTCTCCTCTCCCCTCTCCTCCCCTCCCCTCCCCTCTCCCCTCTTCTCCCCTCCCTCCTCTCCTCTCCCCTCTCCCCTCTTCTCCCCTCCCTTCCCCCCTCCCCTCTTCTCCCCTCTCCCCTCCCCTCCCCTCTCCCCTCCCCTCCCCTCTCCCCTCCCCTCCCCTCTCCCCTCTTCTCCCCTCCCTCCTCTCCTCTCCCCTCTCCTCCCCTCCTCTCCCCTCTCCCCTCTTCTCCCCTCCCCTCCCGTCTCCCCTCTTCTCCCCTCCCCTCCCCTCTCCCCTCTTCTCCCCTCCCCTCCTCCTCTCCCCTCTCCTCTCCCCCCTCCCCCCCTCTCCCCTCCCCCCCTCCTCTCTCCCCTCTCCTCTCCCCTCCTCTTCTTCCACCTCTCCCCTCCCCTCTCCTCTCCCCTCCCCTCCCTTCCCGTCTCCCCTCCCCTCCTCCTCTCCCCTCTCCTCCCCCTCCCCCCCTCTCCCCCTCCCCCCCTCTCTCCTCCCCCTCCCCCCCTCCCCTCCTCCCCCCTCTCTCCTCCCCCTCCCCCCCTCCCCTCTCCCCCCTCCGCTCCTCTTCTTCCACCTCTCCCCTCCCCTCTCTTCCCCTCCCCGCTCCCACCTCTCCCCTCCCCTCCCCGCTCCCACCTCTCCCCTCCCCTCCCCTCCCCCCACCTCTGCCCTCCCCTCTCCTCTCCCCTCCCCCTCTCCCCTCTCCTCTCCCCTCCCCCTCTCCCCTCTCTTCTCCTCTCCTCCCTGAGATGCTTATCTCAGACATGGTTCCAGAGGCCCACGCAACTCCCCACCCCGGTGCCCATTCTAGATGTGTCGGCAGACTGCTCAACTGTGGAGGCCATCACAGTTGCATTCAACTCCGTCCTTTATTGAGGTCCACACAAGCCCACTTCCGGGGCGGTTGGGGGTGGGGTGCGTGGGGAGGTGGGGTTGGTGATGGCCTTGTCATTGGTTAGTGATTAGGATTCAGGGTCCTGCCTTATTTCACCCCTCCCCCAGCCCAAGGCCACTGAGGTTAACAATCAGGGCTCATAACCAGGGAGCGTCACGAGGGGGCTGAACATGTGCTGGCACGAGGAAGATTACCACCGAATGTACAGCCACAGGAACAGGCCATTCGGTCCAACTGCTCCCTGCTGGCATCTAAACTCCACACGAGATTCCTCCCACCCCTCTTCATCTCACCCAATCAGCGTATCCTTCTGTTCCTTTCTCCTTTGGGTGCTTGTGTGTGGGAATGTAGGGGAGAACTTCGTACCTTTGAGCGGCAAGTGGTAACAAGCTGGAACTCACTGCCCACGAGGGCGGTGGGAAGCGGAGACGATGAATGATTCGAAAAGGAAATCTCCAGAGAGCTGGCATGGACTTGATGGGCCAAATGGCCTCCTGCTGTGCTGTAATGACTCGATCTAGCTTCCCTTTAAACGTGGCAATGCTAGTCAGCTTAACCCCTCGTGCAAAGACAGAACTTCAGCTGAAGTGATATTCCCAACACCTAATCTTGCAATTCAGAGCTGACTACGTCAGGTAGTGTCAGCCTCCTAGGAAGCAGCTCTCGCCTCGTCCTCCAGAAAGCAGAACACATCTAAGCTGACACCCACCCTGGTGTGGGACCGAGGGAGCGGTGTTTTTGCAGATGAGCTTCAATCAAGTTCCTCTCTGTCCTCTTGGACACGCTTCAAAAGATCCCACGATTTGGAGAGGAAGGGGGGTAGTTTTCCCTAGTGTCCTGGCCAATACTGTTGTATTGTCCTCCCTTCTGCCCCCGCTTCTATTCTTACGATCCCCTTAACATAGAAACAGGCTCCACGCTGCTCCCCAGAGGCCGGCTTGGCAACAGCATGAAGCAGCGGCACTCAGGGTTGGAGGGGGGGGGGGGCGGGGGTCGATGCGTGAGTAATATCAGGTGCAAATCTCAGCCCCCTCGCTCCAAACAAGACAATCAGGATTTTGTTCTTTTGAGAAAAGCAACAGTTAGGGGGAAATGCGTCAGGGAGATTAAAACCCAGTCCTGGGCAGCGCATGTTAGGAAGGATGTGAAGGCATTGGAGAGAGCGCGGTAAAGATTCACAAGAATGATTCCCTGGGATGAGGGACTGCACTTATGTGGATAGATTGGAGAAGCTGGGGCTGTTTTTCTTAGAGAAGAGAGGGTTGAGAGCAGATTTGACAGAGGTGTTCAAATTCATGAGGGATCCAGTCAGAACCTAGGGGGCATTTAGCTCAGTAATTTTGTTGTTTATTCTTACATGAGACGTGGTCATCGCTGGCTAGGCCAACATTCGTTGCCCATCCCTAATTGCCCTTGAACTGAGTGGCTTGCTCGGCCATTTCAGAGGGGCACTTAAGAGTCAACCACGTTGCTGTGTGGGTCTGGAGTCACATGTAGGCCAGACCGGGTAAGGGTGGCAGATTGCCGCCCCCCAAAGGGGCATTAGTGAACCAGATGGGGTTTTACAACAATGGATGATGGTTTCATGGTCACCGTGACTGAGACTAGCTTTCAATTCCAGATGTATTCGCTGAATTTAAATTCCACCAGCTGCTGCGGTGGGATTTGAACCCGTGTCCCCACCCCTCCCCCACCAGGGCATTAGCCTGGGGGCCTCTGGATGACCCACCTGCCCCATGAGCGCTGGTCTGCAGAGGCGCAGAAATCCAACGAGTCCAACGACGTCATTCAAGAGGGGATTGGTATTTATCTGAAGTGAAAAAATTTGCAGGGCTACCGGTGGAGGGGTGGGGGAGGAGGAGGTGGCAGGGCAGTGGGGACTAAGCAAGTTGCCCTTGCAGAGAGCTTGCATGGATGCAAGGGGCCGAATGGCCTCCTTTCTGCAATGATGTGGGCAGGTGGGGTGGCTGACAAGCATTCACACCATTTAATGGTTCACTATTTCAGTCAGGTGTCAATGTAAGGAGGAAGGTTGGCTCAGCTGCTCTCACTCCTTCCAGGTGAGCTCTACTTCATGTCCAGCGGGAACCCCAGTGCCTTCGTACCCGCCGGAACTGTCTACAAACTCATCGACCCGTCGCGGTGAGTATCGAACCATCGACGTTCTGACTAGCAATGATCCCAAGTGTTGGAGGGATCAGCAGAAAGCAGCCAGGCCAGTCAGCCCTGTCGAGATTTGCCGCCTAAAATTTCAGGTCCCACCTGCTCCCGCGAATCGCTGGGGGAAAATTCAACGGACCAGCAAAAGGCCCGTTGATTTTGGGTGGGAATTTCCAGTCCCGTGGTGGGCGGGACTGGAAAAATCCCACCCTCCTCTCCCTCCCTATGGCCGTCTCATCCAGACAGAGTCCAGACAGCGGCCAGGCTGTAGCTCACACGAAGGAATAATTTGGTGTATGAGTTTCGATGCCTGTGTGATGCCAGGTATGTAGGCTGTAATGCCCCAACGACATGGCGGATCACATCAACCAGCACATCCCTCCGGCAGAGTACTGACCGTACCCAACCCAACCTGTGCTTGCAAAGCTCAGAACGTAACGTTTAACGTTAGAGGTGATTCCGCGATTTGGACAGCACTTGCCGGATAATCCCGAGCGTGCTGAGAATTACACTAACAACCGATTTAAGATGATCAGTTGGGCTCACAGTATGTCTCACTTACACGTGCTACAAGCTGTGTGTATTTCATCTGCAGGGAACCTGTCTTCCACAAAACAGAAGGAACCCGTCTGGACATTGCACCTCTATTGTATTAAACAAGGGCTGTAATTTGGTGCCAATGCCGTGCATGGTGCAGCTCTAGTGTTTGACCCCGTTACATCATTGCTGGCGACAGAGTAAGCAGCTGCCATAAGTAAAGAAGAGGTAGCATGGCGATGCTTTTACTTGGCTTACTTAGGGAAACGAAAGTCAGTGTGCTGGAACGTTCCTCCTCTCTTCATCCCCTTTGTGGAGAAGCCTCTGCCTCCCTCGCTCCCTCCACCCCTCGCTCCCTCCACCCCTCGCTCTCTCCACCCCTCGCTCCCTCCACCCCTTCAAAACAAAATCTTAATCCGGGACCACTTGATGATTGAGGCCCAACTTGGGCAGCTTGAGTCCCCCCCTCCCAACCTCCCTGCCCCATTGGTCAAGGTGCCCGTCCATCAAACTGTGGCCTTAGCTATTTTGCCCCTTGCCAAAAATAAAGTTTCCCAGCGGGCTGGACGCCAGTGGAGTGGACATGATTGGGTTTCTGGGCACGTGCGGACCAGTCCGCACCGGCAGGCGGGTATCAGCGGCCATCTTGCACAGATCCTATCGCCTCGACGCAGAGGGCGATCCCAGAGAGAGCCGGGGTCTCCGTGGACGTGTTGGAAAGTCACGGATGTCGGAACGGCTCAGGGTGGAGGCTATTCGGCCTATCGAGTCCATGCCAGCTTCTCCGTGCAGCAATCCGGTCAGTCCCGTTCCCGCCCTCCATCCCCGTAGCCCCCCACCCCTCGCAAGTTTATTTCTCTCACCTGGGCCCGGCTGATTTTCTGGTGGCCGATCGCCTTCACTTCCCCGTCAGATTACGTCCACCACCTTTCACTCGTTAGGTTTCGGTGACTCTGACAAAGCTGCTGAGGAATTGTGGAAACAAACAAGACTGACAGATCACTGCAGGAACATGGCCCATCGCCTCATTCACGCACTTACACACTTACACCAACTGTTTTAACCGTCTGTTCCTGCTAATTTAGTTGCCAACATCTATTATCCTCCGAGTTACATTTAACCAAGCTTCTTACTCCCAACGTCAGCGTTTTTAACCTGTGACCACCCTCCTGCTTTTCTCTCTGTTGCAGGCGAGCTCCACCAGGGAAGTGTCGCTTTAAACCCAGGCCCGTCAAGGTGAAGGGGAAGTTGCTTCATTTTCGACCCAAAGAGAGTGAGTCTGTTCCTGCCTCCATATTTATCTCAAAGCTAGAATACATCAAACGTCTCGCTGACATTCACACTTCCTGTCAGCATCACAGTTACTTCCTGTCGTATTTTAGGCATATTTTTTACTATTGTTTGTTTACTGTCACACTTTACACTTTGTACTGTCACACATCACACGTCACGCTGTCACACGTCACGCTGTCACACGTCACGCTGTCACACGTCACGCTGTCAAACGTCACGCTGTCAAACGTCACACGTCATGCTGTCACACGTCACGCTGTCACACGTCACGTTACGCAGTCACACGTCACGCTGTCACACGTCACGCTGTCACACGTCACGCTGTCAAACGTCACGCTGTCACTCGTCACGCTGTCACTCGTCACGCTGTCACACGTCACGCTGTCACACGTCACGCTGTCAAACATCACGCTGTCAAACATCACGCTGTCACTCGTCACGCTGTCACACGTCACGCTGTCAAACGTCACGCTGTCACACGTCACGCTGTCACACGTCACGCTGTCAAACATCACGCTGTCACTCGTCACGCTGTCACTCGTCACGCTGTCACACGTCACGCTGTCAAACGTCACGCTGTCACACGTCACGCTGTCACACGTCAAACGTCACGCTGTCACACGTCAAACGTCACGCTGTCACACTGTCACACGTCACGCTGTCACACTGTCACACGTTACGCCGTCACGTCACGCTTTCACACGTCACACTGTACCGCGGTCACACATCACGCTGTCACACTGTCACACGTTACGCCGTCACGTCACGCTGTCACACGTCACACTGTCACGCGGTCACATGTCACGCGGTCACACTCTCGCGCTTCAGTTGTCACAATTTCTTGAAAGGAACAAAGTAAAATGACATCAGCTCAGGGTGGAAGAGATAGAGAATGTAAGACAGGAAATACTGAGCCAGGTCAATGCACAATGAAGAGACGGCAGAAACGTGGGTTATGGAGAAGGTTCCAGTGCCAACTGAAACCTGTGTGTTCTGCCAGCTGTGGGAATGGGTTTGGGGTGAAGGGTGAGGCTCCAGAGGAGGCGAGAGTGAAATCAGTGCAAACTAACCTGAATCCGCTCCATCTGTCTCCACAGGACTCATCTTGGAGTCTACAACCACGGCGGCTACGCCCAACACCACCAGGCCCAGGCCTAGGCCTAGGCCCACCAGGGCCCCAACGCAGAGGCCAAAGGTCGTCGTCACGTCCAAGGGGGCTGAGAAAGAAAAGACCTGGCACACCACTGCTGCCCCGCGGCCACCCACCTTGAGCTGGCACTGGGAGGTCCCGGGCACAGCGAAGGTGCCGCGCCCCTCCACCACCAAACCCCCGCCCAAGGGCCAGCGGCCGCAGACCACGCTGCCGAAGCCGCCGACGAAGGCGGGGAGAGGCCGGCCGAAGGAGGGCCGGCCGTCGGACAGCAAGCGGAAGGGCAACCGGGGCTCGGCGGCCGGTCGGCGCAAGAGTCCAGGGTCCAGGGCGAGCGACAGGAAGCGCCTGAGGCTGAGGGACGGAGCGGTGCGCCTGGCCGGCAAGAGGCGGCGCCCGGGGGAAGGGAGGGTGGAGGTCCACGTGGGCGGGGAGTGGGGCACGGTGTGCGACGACGGGTGGAACTCCAAGGCCGCGGCGGTGGTGTGCCGGCAGCTCGGGTACCGGGGCGAGGCCCGGGCCGCCAGGAAGGCGGAGTTCGGGGCCGGGGGGCACACACTGCGCATCCTGCTCGATGACCTGCGGTGCGAGGGTCAGGAGGGGAACCTGCTGCAGTGTCGACACGGGCCGGTCGGGGAACACAACTGCTCGCACGACGAGGACGCTGGGGTCAGCTGCGGCAAAGCGGGTCAATAAAGGTCATGTTGGGGAAAAAAAACCACATGCGAGCCCCCCCAGTTTTTAATCCTTTACCGCTCACTTTACCGCTACGTTAAGACTCCTCATCCCAATGTGTTGGCTCCCCCACCAGCTCCGCCTCGCGTTCTTGCTTCTCGAAGCGCTCCGGGTAACTCCCTTTGGAAACGCACCAGTCCCCGGTCGCCCTGCTCCGGCTCGTCCTCCAAACGAGTTGCCCTCCCGTGGCATTGCGCTCGTCCGAGTGCAAGGAGGTTAGAGGGTTGGCGGATGTGCCCCCCCCCCCCCCCCCACCCCGTTTCAAAGGTATAAATCTCGCCCTCATCGTAGGGTCTTACAGCACAGAATGAGGCCATTCCGCCCGTCGTGCTTGTGCCAGATCTTTTATACAGCTCTTGGTCCAAAGAGTTCTACTACACTGCTCTTTCCACATATGGTATATTATATTACAGGAGGGCTATATTACACTGAGTGCATATTAGAGGATCGGTATATTACACCAGGTGCATATTACAAGAGGGGTATATTACACCAAGTGCATATTACAGGAGGGGTATATTACACTAGGCGCATATTACAGGAGGGGTACATTACACCAGGTGCATATTAAAGGATCGGTATATTACACCAGGTGCATATTACAAGAGGGATATATTACACCGAGTGCATATTAGAGGATCGGTATATTACACCAGGTGCATATTACAAGAGGGGTATATTACACCAGGTGCATATTACAAGAGGGGTATATTACACCAGGTGCATATTACAAGAGGGATATATTACACCGAGTGCATATTAGAGGATCGGTATATTACACCAGGTGCATATTACAAGAGGGGTATATTACACCAGGTGCATATTACAAGAGGGGTATATTACACCAGGTGCATATTACAGGAGGGGTATATTACACCGAGTGCATATTAGAGGATCGGTATATTACACCAGGTGCATATTACAAGAGGGGTATATTACACCAAGTGCATATTAGAGGAGGGGTATATTACACCGAGTGCATATTAGAGGATCGGTATATTACACCAGGTGCATATTACAAGAGGGGTATATTACACCAAGTGCATATTAGAGGAGGGGTATATTAGACCGAGTGCATATTAGAGGATCGGTATATTACACCAGGTGCATATTACAAGAGGGGTATATTACACCAAGTGCATATTAGAGGAGGGGTATATTACACCGAGTGCATATTAGAGGATCGGTATATTACACCAGGTGCATATTACAAGAGGGGTATATTACACCAAGTGCATATTAGAGGAGGGGTATATTACACCGAGTGCATATTAGAGGATCGGTATATTACACCAGGTGCATATTACAAGAGGGGTATATTACACCAAGTGCATATTAGAGGAGGGGTATATTACACCGAGTGCATATTAGAGGATCGGTATATTACACCAGGTGCATATTACAAGAGGGGTATATTACACCAAGTGCATATTAGAGGAGGGGTATATTACACCGAGTGCATATTAGAGGATCGGTATATTACACCAGGTGCATATTACAAGAGGGGTATATTACACCAAGTGCATATTAGAGGAGGGGTATATTACACCGAGTGCATATTAGAGGATCGGTATATTACACCAGGTGCATATTACAAGAGGGGTATATTACACCAAGTGCATATTAGAGGAGGGGTATATTACACCGAGTGCATATTAGAGGATCGGTATATTACACCAGGTGCATATTACAAGAGGGGTATATTACACCAAGTGCATATTAGAGGAGGGGTATATTACACCGAGTGCATATTAGAGGATCGGTATATTACACCAGGTGCATATTACAGGAGGGGTATATTACACCAAGTGCATATTAGAGGAGGGGTATATTACACCGAGTGCATATTAGAGGATCGGTATATTACACCAGGTGCATATTACAAGAGGGGTATATTACACCAAGTACATATTAGAGGAGGGGTATATTACACCGAGTGCATATTAGAGGATCGGTATATTACACCAGGTGCATATTACAGGAGGGGTATATTACACCAAGTGCATATTAGAGGAGGGGTATATTACACCGAGTGCATATTACAGGAGGTATATATTACACCGAGTGCATATTACAGGAGGTGTATATTACACCCTGTATATTACAGAAGGGCTACATTACACTGTGTATATTATAGGAGGGGTATATTACACATGTTGCATATTACAGGAGGGGTATGTTACAGATGTTGCATATTACAGGAGGGGTATATTACACCGAGTGCATATTACAGGAGGGGTATATTACACCCTGTGTATATTACAGGAGGGGTATATTACACCAAGTGCATATTACAGGAGGGGTACATTACACCCTGTGTATATTACAGGAGAGATATATTACACTGTGTATATCACAGGAGGGGAATAATACACCAAATGCATATTACAGGAGGGGTATATTACACTAGGCGCATATTACAGGAGGGGTACATTACACCAGGTGCATATAACAAGAGGGGTATATTACACCAAGTGCATATTACAAGAGGGGTATATTACACCAAGTGCATATTACAGGAGGGGTATATTACATTGGGTATATTACACTGGGTATATTACAGGAGGGGTATATTATACCAGGTGCATATTAGAGGAGGGGTATATTACACCAAGTGCATATTACAGGAGGGGTACATTACACTTTGTGTATATTACAGGAGGGGTATATTACATCAGGTGCATATTATAAGAGGGGTATATTACACCAAGTGCATATTACTGGGGGGGGGGGGTACATTAAGCCCTGTGTATATTACACGAGGGGTATATTGCACCAAATGCATATTACAGGAGGGGTATATTACTCCCTGTGTATATTACAGGAGGGGTATTATTAAACTGTGTATAATACAGGAGGGGTATATTACACCGAGTGCATATTAGAGGAGGGGTATATTGCATCGGGTGCATATTACAAGAGGGGTATATTACACCCTGTGTATATTACAGGAGGGGTATATTGCACTTGTTGCCTATTACCGGAGTGGTATATTACACATGTCGCATATTACAGGAGGGGTATATTACACCAAGTGCATATTACAGGAGGGGTATATTACACTAGGCGCATATTACAGGAGGGGTACATTACACCAGGTGCATATTACAAGAGGGCTATATTACGCCAAGTGCATATTACAAGAGGGGTACATTACACCTAGTGCATATTACAGGAGGGGTATATTACACCAATGCATATTACATCAAGTGCATATTATAAGAGGGGTATATTACACTGTATATTACAGGAGGGGTATATTACACCACGTGCATATTACAGGAGGGGTATATTACACCATGTGCATATTACAGGAGGGGTATATTACATTTTATATATTACAAGAGGGGTATATTATATTTTATATATTACAAGAGGGGTACATTACACCTAGTGCATATTACAGGAGGGGTATATTACACCAATGCATATTACATCAGGTGCATATTATAAGAGGGGTATATTACACTGTATATTACAGGAGGGGTATATTACTGCCTGCATATATTACAGGAGGGGTATGTTATATTGTGTATATTAGAGGAGGGGTATATTACACTGGGTATATTACAGGAGGGGTATATTACACCAAATGCATATTACAGGAGGGGTATATTACACCAAATGCATATTACAGGAGGGGTATATTACACCAAATGCATATTACAGGAGGGGTATATTACACCAAATGCATATTACAGGAGGGGTATATTACACTATATATTACAGGAGGGGTATATTACTCCCTGCATATATTACAGGAGGGGTATATTATACTGTGTATATTACAGGAGGGGTATATTACACTGTGTATATTACAGGAGGGGTATATTACACCACGTGCATATTACAGGAGGGGTATATTACACCATGTGCATATTACAGGAGGGGTATATTACACCAAATGCATATTACAGGAGGGGTATATTACACCAAATGCATATTACAGGAGGGGTATATTACACTATATATTACAGGAGGGGTATATTACTCCCTGCATATATTACAGGAGGGGTATATTATACTGTGTATATTACAGGAGGGGTATATTACACTGCGTATATTACAGGAGGGGTATATTACACCACGTGCATATTACAGGAGGGGTATATTACACCATGTGCATATTACAGGAGGGGTATATTACAGGAGGGGTATATTATACTGTGTATATTACAGGAGGGGTATATTACACTGTATATTACAGGAGGGGTAAATTACACCACGTGCATATTACAGGAGGGGTATATTACACCATGTGCATATTACAGGAGGGGTATATTACATTTTATATATTACAAGAGGGGTATATTATATTTTATATATTACAAGAGGGGTATATTACACCAGGTGCATATTACAGGAGGGGTATATTACAGAAGGGGTATATTACTCCCTGCATATATTACAGGAGGGCTATATTACACTGTGTATATTACAGGAGGGGTATATTACACCGAGTGCATATTAGAGGAGGGGTATATTACACTGGGTGCATATTACAGGAGGGGTATATTACAAGCTGTGTATATTACAGGAGGGGTATATTACACTTTATATATTACAAAAGGGGTATATTACACCAGGTGCATATTACAGGAGGGGTATATTACACATGTTGCATATTACAAGAGGGGTATATTACACGAAGTGCATATAACAGGAGGGGTATATTACACTAGGCGCATATTACAGGAGGGGTACATTACACCAGGTGCATATTACAAGAGGGGTATATTACACCAAGTGCATATTACAAGAGGGATATATTACACCAAGTGCATATTACAAGAGGGGTATATTACACCGAGTGCATATTACAGGAGAGGTATATTACACCAAGTGCATATTACAGGAGGGGTACCTTACACCCTGTGTATATTACAGGAGGGGTACATTACACCCTATGTATATTACAGGAGGGGTATATTACATCAGCTGCATATTATAGGAGGGGTATATTACACCAAGTGCATATTACAGGAGGGGTACATTACACCCTGTGTATATTACAGGAGAGGTATATTACACTGTGTATATTACAGGATGGGTATATTGTACCAGGTGCATATTACAGGACGGGTATATTATACCAGGTGCATATTACAGGAGGGGTATATTACACCAAGTGCATATTACTGGGGGGGTACATTACGCCCTGTGTATATTACACGAGGGGTATATTGCACCAAATGCATATTACAGGAGGGGTATATTACACCACATGCATATTACAGGAGGGGTATATTACTCCCTGTGTATATTACAGGAAGGGTATTATTACACTGTGTATAATACAGGAGGGGTATATTACACCGAGTGCATATTAGAGGAGGGGTATATTACATCGGGTGTATATTACAAGAGGGGTATATTACACCCTGTGTATATTACAGGAGGGGTATATTACACATGTTGCCTATTACCGGAGTGGTATATTACACATGTTGCATATTACAGGAGGGGTATATTACACTAGGCGCATATTACAGGAGGGGTACATTACACCAGGTGCATATTACAAGAGGGCTATATTACACCAAGTGCATATTAAAAGAGGGGTACATTACACCTAGTGCATATTACAGGAGGGGAATATTACACCAATGCATATTACATCAGGTGCATATTATAAGAGGGGTATATTACACTGTATATTACAGGAGGGGTATATTACTCCCTGCATATATTACAGGAGGGGTATATTATACTGTGTATATTACAGGAGGGGTATATTCCACTGTGTATATTACAGGAGGGGTATATTACACCACGTGCATATTACAGGAGGGGTATATTACACCATGTGCATATTACAGGAGGGGTATATTACACCAAATGCATATTACAGGAGGGGTATATTACACCAAATGCATATTACAGGAGGGGTATATTACACTATATATTACAGGAGGGGTATATTACTCCCTGCATATATTACAGGAGGGGTATATTATACTGTGTATATTACAGGAGGGGTATATTACACTGCGTATATTACAGGAGGGGTATATTACACCACGTGCATATTACAGGAGGGGTATATTACACCATGTGCATATTACAGGAGGGGTATATTACATTTTATATATTACAAGAGGGGTATATTATATTTTATATATTACAAGAGGGGTATATTACACCAGGTGCATATTACAGGAGGGGTATATTACAGAAGGGGTATATTACTCCCTGCATATATTACAGGAGGGGTATATTACACTGTGTATATTACAGGAGGGGTATATTACACCGAGTGCATATTAGAGGAGGGGTATATTACACTGGGTGCATATTACAGGACGGGTATATTACAAGCTGTGTATATTACAGGAGGGGTATATTACACTTTATATATTACAAAAGGGGTATATTACACCAGGTGCATATTACAGGAGGGGTATATTACACATGTTGCATATTACAAGAGGGGTATATTACACGAAGTGCATATAACAGGAGGGGTATATTACACTAGGCGCATATTACAGGAGGGGTACATTACACCAGGTGCATATTACAAGAGGGGTATATTACACCAAGTGCATATTACAAGAGGGATATATTACACCAAGTGCATATTACAAGAGGGGTATATTACACCGAGTGCATATTACAGGAGAGGTATATTACACCAAGTGCATATTACAGGAGGGGTACCTTACACCCTGTGTATATTACAGGAGGGGTACATTACACCCTATGTATATTACAGGAGGGGTATATTACATCAGCTGCATATTATAGGAGGGGTATATTACACCAAGTGCATATTACAGGAGGGGTACATTACACCCTGTGTATATTACAGGAGAGGTATATTACACTGTGTATATTACAGGATGGGTATATTGTACCAGGTGCATATTACAGGACGGGTATATTATACCAGGTGCATATTACAGGAGGGGTATATTACACCAAGTGCATATTACTGGGGGGGTACATTACGCCCTGTGTATATTACACGAGGGGTATATTGCACCAAATGCATATTACAGGAGGGGTATATTACACCACATGCATATTACAGGAGGGGTATATTACTCCCTGTGTATATTACAGGAAGGGTATTATTACACTGTGTATAATACAGGAGGGGTATATTACACCGAGTGCATATTAGAGGAGGGGTATATTACATCGGGTGTATATTACAAGAGGGGTATATTACACCCTGTGTATATTACAGGAGGGGTATATTACACATGTTGCCTATTACCGGAGTGGTATATTACACATGTTGCATATTACAGGAGGGGTATATTACACTAGGCGCATATTACAGGAGGGGTACATTACACCAGGTGCATATTACAAGAGGGCTATATTACACCAAGTGCATATTAAAAGAGGGGTACATTACACCTAGTGCATATTACAGGAGGGGAATATTACACCAATGCATATTACATCAGGTGCATATTATAAGAGGGGTATATTACACTGTATATTACAGGAGGGGTATATTACTCCCTGCATATATTACAGGAGGGGTATATTATACTGTGTATATTACAGGAGGGGTATATTCCACTGTGTATATTACAGGAGGGGTATATTACACCACGTGCATATTACAGGAGGGGTATATTACACCATGTGCATATTACAGGAGGGGTATATTACACCAAATGCATATTACAGGAGGGGTATATTACACCAAATGCATATTACAGGAGGGGTATATTACACTATATATTACAGGAGGGGTATATTACTCCCTGCATATATTACAGGAGGGGTATATTATACTGTGTATATTACAGGAGGGGTATATTACACTGCGTATATTACAGGAGGGGTATATTACACCACGTGCATATTACAGGAGGGGTATATTACACCATGTGCATATTACAGGAGGGGTATATTACATTTTATATATTACAAGAGGGGTATATTATATTTTATATATTACAAGAGGGGTATATTACACCAGGTGCATATTACAGGAGGGGTATATTACAGAAGGGGTATATTACTCCCTGCATATATTACAGGAGGGCTATATTACACTGTGTATATTACAGGAGGGGTATATTACACCGAGTGCATATTAGAGGAGGGGTATATTACACTGGGTGCATATTACAGGACGGGTATATTACAAGCTGTGTATATTACAGGAGGGGTATATTACACTTTATATATTACAAAAGGGGTATATTACACCAGGTGCATATTACAGGAGGGGTATATTACACATGTTGCATATTACAAGAGGGGTATATTACACGAAGTGCATATAACAGGAGGGGTATATTACACTAGGCGCATATTACAGGAGGGGTACATTACACCAGGTGCATATTACAAGAGGGGTATATTACACCAAGTGCATATTACAAGAGGGATATATTACACCAAGTGCATATTACAAGAGGGGTATATTACACCGAGTGCATATTACAGGAGAGGTATATTACACCAAGTGCATATTACAGGAGGGGTACCTTACACCCTGTGTATATTACAGGAGGGGTACATTACACCCTATGTATATTACAGGAGGGGTATATTACATCAGCTGCATATTATAGGAGGGGTATATTACACCAAGTGCATATTACAGGAGGGGTACATTACACCCTGTGTATATTACAGGAGAGGTATATTACACTGTGTATATTACAGGATGGGTATATTGTACCAGGTGCATATTACAGGACGGGTATATTATACCAGGTGCATATTACAGGAGGGGTATATTACACCAAGTGCATATTACTGGGGGGGTACATTACGCCCTGTGTATATTACACGAGGGGTATATTGCACCAAATGCATATTACAGGAGGGGTATATTACACCACATGCATATTACAGGAGGGGTATATTACTCCCTGTGTATATTACAGGAAGGGTATTATTACACTGTGTATAATACAGGAGGGGTATATTACACCGAGTGCATATTAGAGGAGGGGTATATTACATCGGGTGTATATTACAAGAGGGGTATATTACACCCTGTGTATATTACAGGAGGGGTATATTACACATGTTGCCTATTACCGGAGTGGTATATTACACATGTTGCATATTACAGGAGGGGTATATTACACTAGGCGCATATTACAGGAGGGGTACATTACACCAGGTGCATATTACAAGAGGGCTATATTACACCAAGTGCATATTAAAAGAGGGGTACATTACACCTAGTGCATATTACAGGAGGGGAATATTACACCAATGCATATTACATCAGGTGCATATTATAAGAGGGGTATATTACACTGTATATTACAGGAGGGGTATATTACTCCCTGCATATATTACAGGAGGGGTATATTATACTGTGTATATTACAGGAGGGGTATATTCCACTGTGTATATTACAGGAGGGGTATATTACACCACGTGCATATTACAGGAGGGGTATATTACACCATGTGCATATTACAGGAGGGGTATATTACACCAAATGCATATTACAGGAGGGGTATATTACACCAAATGCATATTACAGGAGGGGTATATTACACTATATATTACAGGAGGGGTATATTACTCCCTGCATATATTACAGGAGGGGTATATTATACTGTGTATATTACAGGAGGGGTATATTACACTGCGTATATTACAGGAGGGGTATATTACACCACGTGCATATTACAGGAGGGGTATATTACACCATGTGCATATTACAGGAGGGGTATATTACATTTTATATATTACAAGAGGGGTATATTATATTTTATATATTACAAGAGGGGTATATTACACCAGGTGCATATTACAGGAGGGGTATATTACAGAAGGGGTATATTACTCCCTGCATATATTACAGGAGGGGTATATTACACTGTGTATATTACAGGAGGGGTATATTACACCGAGTGCATATTAGAGGAGGGGTATATTACACTGGGTGCATATTACAGGACGGGTATATTACAAGCTGTGTATATTACAGGAGGGGTATATTACACTTTATATATTACAAAAGGGGTATATTACACCAGGTGCATATTACAGGAGGGGTATATTACACATGTTGCATATTACAAGAGGGGTATATTACACGAAGTGCATATAACAGGAGGGGTATATTACACTAGGCGCATATTACAGGAGGGGTACATTACACCAGGTGCATATTACAAGAGGGGTATATTACACCAAGTGCATATTACAAGAGGGATATATTACACCAAGTGCATATTACAAGAGGGGTATATTACACCGAGTGCATATTACAGGAGAGGTATATTACACCAAGTGCATATTACAGGAGGGGTACCTTACACCCTGTGTATATTACAGGAGGGGTACATTACACCCTATGTATATTACAGGAGGGGTATATTACATCAGCTGCATATTATAGGAGGGGTATATTACACCAAGTGCATATTACAGGAGGGGTACATTACACCCTGTGTATATTACAGGAGAGGTATATTACACTGTGTATATTACAGGATGGGTATATTGTACCAGGTGCATATTACAGGACGGGTATATTATACCAGGTGCATATTACAGGAGGGGTATATTACACCAAGTGCATATTACTGGGGGGGTACATTACGCCCTGTGTATATTACACGAGGGGTATATTGCACCAAATGCATATTACAGGAGGGGTATATTACACCACATGCATATTACAGGAGGGGTATATTACTCCCTGTGTATATTACAGGAAGGGTATTATTACACTGTGTATAATACAGGAGGGGTATATTACACCGAGTGCATATTAGAGGAGGGGTATATTACATCGGGTGTATATTACAAGAGGGGTATATTACACCCTGTGTATATTACAGGAGGGGTATATTACACATGTTGCCTATTACCGGAGTGGTATATTACACATGTTGCATATTACAGGAGGGGTATATTACACTAGGCGCATATTACAGGAGGGGTACATTACACCAGGTGCATATTACAAGAGGGCTATATTACACCAAGTGCATATTAAAAGAGGGGTACATTACACCTAGTGCATATTACAGGAGGGGAATATTACACCAATGCATATTACATCAGGTGCATATTATAAGAGGGGTATATTACACTGTATATTACAGGAGGGGTATATTACTCCCTGCATATATTACAGGAGGGGTATATTATACTGTGTATATTACAGGAGGGGTATATTCCACTGTGTATATTACAGGAGGGGTATATTACACCACGTGCATATTACAGGAGGGGTATATTACACCATGTGCATATTACAGGAGGGGTATATTACACCAAATGCATATTACAGGAGGGGTATATTACACCAAATGCATATTACAGGAGGGGTATATTACACTATATATTACAGGAGGGGTATATTACTCCCTGCATATATTACAGGAGGGGTATATTATACTGTGTATATTACAGGAGGGGTATATTACACTGCGTATATTACAGGAGGGGTATATTACACCACGTGCATATTACAGGAGGGGTATATTACACCATGTGCATATTACAGGAGGGGTATATTACATTTTATATATTACAAGAGGGGTATATTATATTTTATATATTACAAGAGGGGTATATTACACCAGGTGCATATTACAGGAGGGGTATATTACAGAAGGGGTATATTACTCCCTGCATATATTACAGGAGGGGTATATTACACTGTGTATATTACAGGAGGGGTATATTACACCGAGTGCATATTAGAGGAGGGGTATATTACACTGGGTGCATATTACAGGACGGGTATATTACAAGCTGTGTATATTACAGGAGGGGTATATTACACTTTATATATTACAAAAGGGGTATATTACACCAGGTGCATATTACAGGAGGGGTATATTACACATGTTGCATATTACAAGAGGGGTATATTACACGAAGTGCATATAACAGGAGGGGTATATTACACTAGGCGCATATTACAGGAGGGGTACATTACACCAGGTGCATATTACAAGAGGGGTATATTACACCAAGTGCATATTACAAGAGGGATATATTACACCAAGTGCATATTACAAGAGGGGTATATTACACCGAGTGCATATTACAGGAGAGGTATATTACACCAAGTGCATATTACAGGAGGGGTACCTTACACCCTGTGTATATTACAGGAGGGGTACATTACACCCTATGTATATTACAGGAGGGGTATATTACATCAGCTGCATATTATAGGAGGGGTATATTACACCAAGTGCATATTACAGGAGGGGTACATTACACCCTGTGTATATTACAGGAGAGGTATATTACACTGTGTATATTACAGGATGGGTATATTGTACCAGGTGCATATTACAGGACGGGTATATTATACCAGGTGCATATTACAGGAGGGGTATATTACACCAAGTGCATATTACTGGGGGGGTACATTACGCCCTGTGTATATTACACGAGGGGTATATTGCACCAAATGCATATTACAGGAGGGGTATATTACACCACATGCATATTACAGGAGGGGTATATTACTCCCTGTGTATATTACAGGAAGGGTATTATTACACTGTGTATAATACAGGAGGGGTATATTACACCGAGTGCATATTAGAGGAGGGGTATATTACATCGGGTGTATATTACAAGAGGGGTATATTACACCCTGTGTATATTACAGGAGGGGTATATTACACATGTTGCCTATTACCGGAGTGGTATATTACACATGTTGCATATTACAGGAGGGGTATATTACACTAGGCGCATATTACAGGAGGGGTACATTACACCAGGTGCATATTACAAGAGGGCTATATTACACCAAGTGCATATTAAAAGAGGGGTACATTACACCTAGTGCATATTACAGGAGGGGAATATTACACCAATGCATATTACATCAGGTGCATATTATAAGAGGGGTATATTACACTGTATATTACAGGAGGGGTATATTACTCCCTGCATATATTACAGGAGGGGTATATTATACTGTGTATATTAGAGGAGGGGTATATTACACTGTGTATATTACAGGAGGGGTATATTACACTGGGTGCATATTACAGGAAAGGTATATTGCACCAGGTGCATATTACAGGAGGGGTATATTACACTGTGCATATTACAGGAGGGGTATATTACTCACTGCATATATTACAGGAGGGGTATATTATACTGTGTATATTACAGGAGGGGTATATTACACTGTGTATATTACAGGAGGGGTATATTACACTGTGTATATTACAGAAGGGGTATATTACACTGTGTATATTACAGAAGGGGTATATTACACTGTTTATATTACAGGAGGGGTATATTACACTGTGTATATTACAGGAGGGGTATATTACACCGAGTGCATATTAGAGGAGGGGTATATTACACCATGTATATTACAGGAGGGGTATATTACACCGAGTGCATATTAGAGGAGGGGTATATTACAAGCTGTGTATATTACAGCAGGGGTATATTACACTTTATATATTACAAAAGGGGTATATTACACCAGGTGAATATTACAGGAGGGGTATATTACACATGTTTCATATTACAGGAGGGGTATATTACACATGTTGCATATTACAGGAGGGGTATATTACACTAGATGCATATTACAGGAGGGGTATATTACACCAAATGCATATTACAGGAGGGCTATATTACTCCCTGTGCATATTACAGGAGGGGTATATTACACTGTGTATATTACAGGAGGGGTATATTATACCGAGTACATATTAGAGGAGGGGTATATTACATCGGGTGCAAATTACAAGAGGGGTATATTACACCCTGTATATTACAGGAAGGGTATATTACATATGTTGCATATTACCGGAGTGGTATGTTACACGTTGCATATTACAGGAGGGGTATATTACACCAAGTGCATATTACAGGAGGGGTATATTACACTAGGTGCATATTACAGGAGGGGTACATTACGCCACGTGCATATTACAAGAGGGGTACATTACACCTAGTGCATATTACAGGAGGGGTATATTACACCTAGTGCATATTACAGGAAGGGTATATTACACTGGGTGTATTACAGGAGGGGTATATTACACCAGGTGCATATTACAGCAGGGGTATATTACACCAAGTGCATATTACAGGAGGGGTACATTACACCAAGTGTATATTACAGGAGGGGTATATTACATCAGGTGCATTTTAAAGGAGGGGTATATTACACTAAGTGCATATTACAGGAGGGGTACATTACACCCTGTGTATATTACAGGAGGGGTATATTACACTGTGTATATTACAGGAGGGGTATATTACACCAGGTGCATATTATGGGAGGTGTATATTTCACCAAATGCATATTACAGGAGGGGTATATTACACCAAGTGCATATTACAGGAGGGGTATATTACTCCCTGTGTATATTACATGAGGGGTATATTACACTGTGTATATTACAGGAGGGGTATATTACACAGTGTATATTACAGGAGGGTTATATTACTCCTTGTGTATATTACAGGAGGGGTATATTACACCGAGTGCATATTAGAGGAGGGGTATATTACATCGGGTGCATATTACAAGAGGGGTACATTACAGCCTGTATATTACAGGAGGGGTATATTACACATGTTGCATATTACCGGAGTGGTATATTGCACATGTTGCATATTACAGGAGGGGTATATTACACCAATGCATATTACATCAGGGGCATATTATAAGAGGGGTATATTACACTGTATATTACAGGAGGGGTATATTACTCCCTGCATATATTACAGGAGGGGTATATTCTACGGTGTATATTAGAGGAGGGGTATATTACACTGGGTATATTACACTAGGGGTATATTACACCAAATGCATATTACAGGAGGGGTATATTACACTGTGTATATTACAGGAGGGGTATATTACTCCCTGCATATATTACAGGAGGGGTATATTATACTGTGTATATTACAGGAGGGGTATATTACACTGTGTATATTACAGGAGGGGTATATTACACCGAGTGCATATTAGAGGAGGTGTATATTACAAGCTGTGTATATTACAGGAGGGGTATATTACACTTTATATATTACAAAAGGGGTATATTACACCAGGTGCATATTACGGGAGGTGTATATTTCACCAAATGCATATTACAGGAGGGGTATATTACACCAAATGCATATTACAGAAGGGGTATATTACTCCCTGTGTATATTACATGAGGGGTATATTACACTGTGTATATTACAGGAGGGGTTTATTACACTGTGTATATTACAGGAGGGGTATATTACACTGTGTATATTACAGGAGGGGTATATTACACTGTGTATATTACAGGAGGGGTATATTACACCGAGTGCATATTAGAGGAGGGGTATATTACATCAGCTGCATATTACAGGAGGGGTATATTACATCAGCTGCATATTACAAGAGGGTTATATTACAACCTGTATATTACAGAAGGGGTATATTACACATGTTGCATATTACCGGAGTGGTATATTACACATGTTGCATATTACAGGAGGGGTATATTACACCAAGTGCATATTACAGGAGGGGTACATTACACCTTGTGTATATTACAGGAGGGGTATATTACACCAAATGCATATTACAGGAGGGGTATATTACTCCCTGTGTATATTACATGAGGGGTATATTACACTGTGTATATTACAGGAGGGGTATATTACACTGTGTAGATTACAGGAGGGGTATATTACACTGTTATATTACAGGAGGGGTATATTACACCGAGTGCATATTAGAGGAGGGGTATATTACATCAGGTGCATATTACAAGAGGGTTATATTACAACCTGTATATTACAGAAGGGGTATATTACACATGTTGCATATTACCGGAGTGGTATATTACACATGTTGCATATTACAGGAGGGGTATATTACACCAAGTGCATATTACAGGAGGGGTACATTACACCTTGTGTATATTACAGGAGGGGTATATTACACCAAATGCATATTACAGGAGGGGTATATTACTCCCTGTGTATAATACATGAGGGGTATATTACACTGTGTATATTACAGGAGGGGTATATTACACTGTGTATATTACAGGAGGGGTATATTACACTGTTATATTACAGGAGGGGTATATTACACCGAGTGCATATTAGAGGAGGGGTATATTACATCAGGTGCATATTACAAGAGGGTTATATTACAACCTGTATATTACAGAAGGGGTATATTACACATGTTGCATATTACCGGAGTGGTATATTACACATGTTGCATATTACAGGAGGGGTATATTACACCAAGTGCATATTACAGGAGGGGTACATTACACCTTGTGTATATTACGGGAGGGGTATATTACATCAGGTGCATATTATAAGAGGGGTATATTACACCAAGTGCATATTACAGGGGCGGTACATTACACCCTGTGTATATTACAGCAGAGGTATATTACACTGTGTATATTACAGGAGGGGTATATTACACCAAATGCACATTACAGGAGGGGTATATTACACTGTGTATATTACAAGAGGGGTATATTACACCAAGTGCATATTACAGGAGGGGTATATTACACTAGGTGCTTATTACAGGAGGGGTACATTACACCAGGTGCATATTACAAGAGGGTACATTACACCAAGTGCATATTACAAGAGGGGTACATTACACCAAGTGCATATTACAGGAAGGGTATATTACACTGGGTGTTTTACAGGAGGGGTATATTACACCAGGTGCATATTACAGCAGCGGTATATTATATCAAGTGCATATTACAGGAGGGGTACATTACACCAAGTGTATATTACAGGAGGGGTATATTACATCATGTGCATATTACAGGAGGGGTACATTACACCCTGTGTATATTACAGGAGGGGTATATTACACTGTGTATATTACAGGAGGGGTATATTACACCAGGTGCATATTATGGGAGGGGTATATTACACCAAATGCATATTGCAGGAGGGGTATATTACACCAAATGCATATTGCAGGAGGGTTATATTACTCCCTGTGTATATTACAGGAGGGGTATATTACACTGTGTATATTACAGGAGGGCTATATTACACTGAGTGCATATTAGAGGAAGGGTATATTACATCGGGTGCATATTACAAGAGGGGTACATTACAGCCTGTATATTACAGGAGGGGTATATTACACATGTTGCATATTACTGGAGTGGTATATTGCACATGTTGCATATTACAGGAGGGGTATATTACACCAAGGGCATATTACAGGAGGGGTACATTACACCTTGTGTATATTACAGGAGGGGTACATTACACCCTGAGTATATTACAGGAGAGGTATATTACACCAGGTGCATATTATGGGAGGGGTATATTACACCAAATGCATATTACAGGAGGGGTATATTACACCAAATGCATATTACAGGAGGGGTATATTACTCCCTGTGTATATTACATGAGGGGTATATTACACTGTGTATATTACAGGAGGGGTTTATTACACTGTGTATATTACAGGAGGGGTATATTACACTGTGTATATTACAGGAGGGGTATATTACACTGTGTATATTACAGGAGGGGTATATTACACCGAGTGCATATTAGAGGATGGGTATATTACATCAGCTGCATATTACAGGAGGGGTATATTACATCAGCTGCATATTACAAGAGGGTTATATTACAACCTGTATATTACAGAAGGGGTATATTACACATGTTGCATATTACCGGAGTGGTATATTACACATGTTGCATATTACAGGAGGGGTATATTACACCAAGTGCATATTACAGGAGGGGTACATTACACCTTGTGTATATTACAGGAGGGGTATATTACACCAAATGCATATTACAGGAGGGGTATATTACTCCCTGTGTATATTACATGAGGGGTATATTACACTGTGTATATTACAGGAGGGGTATATTACACTGTGTATATTACAGGAGGGGTATATTACACTGTTATATTACAGGAGGGGTATATTACACCGAGTGCATATTAGAGGAGGGGTATATTACATCAGGTGCATATTACAAGAGGGTTATATTACAACCTGTATATTACAGAAGGGGTATATTACACATGTTGCATATTACAGGAGTGGTATATTACACATGTTGCATATTACAGGAGGGGTATATTACACCAAGTGCATATTACAGGAGGGGTACATTACACCTTGTGTATATTACGGGAGGGGTATATTACATCAGGTGCATATTATAAGAGGGGTATATTACACCAAGTGCATATTACAGGGGCGGTACATTACACCCTGTGTATATTACAGCAGAGGTATATTACACTGTGTATATTACAGGAGGGGTATATTACACCAAATGCACATTACAGGAGGGGTATATTACACTGTGTATATTACAAGAGGGGTATATTACACCAAGTGCATATTACAGGAGGGGTATATTACACTAGGTGCTTATTACAGGAGGGGTACATTACACCAGGTGCATATTACAAGAGGGTACATTACACCAAGTGCATATTACAAGAGGGGTACATTACACCAAGTGCATATTACAGGAAGGGTATATTACACTGGGTGTTTTACAGGAGGGGTATATTACACCAGGTGCATATTACAGCAGCGGTATATTATATCAAGTGCATATTACAGGAGGGGTACATTACACCAAGTGTATATTACAGGAGGGGTATATTACATCATGTGCATATTACAGGAGGGGTACATTACACCCTGTGTATATTACAGGAGGGGTATATTACACTGTGTATATTACAGGAGGGGTATATTACACCAGGTGCATATTATGGGAGGGGTATATTACACCAAATGCATATTGCAGGAGGGGTATATTACACCAAATGCATATTACAGGAGGGTTATATTACTCCCTGTGTATATTACAGGAGGGGTATATTACACTGTGTATATTACAGGAGGGGTATATTACACTGAGTGCATATTAGAGGAAGGGTATATTACATCGGGTGCATATTACAAGAGGGGTACATTACAGCCTGTATATTACAGGAGGGGTATATTACACATGTTGCATATTACTGGAGTGGTATATTGCACATGTTGCATATTACAGGAGGGGTATATTACACCAAGGGCATATTACAGGAGGGGTACATTACACCTTGTGTATATTACAGGAGGGGTACATTACACCCTGAGTATATTACAGGAGAGGTATATTACACCAGGTGCATATTATGGGAGGGGTATAGTACACGAAATGCATATTACAGGAGGGGTATATTACACCAAATGCATATTACATGAGGGGTATATTACAACAAATGCACATTACAGGAGGGGTATATTATAACAAATTCACATTACAGGAGGGGTATATTACTCCCTGTGTATATTACAGGTGGGGGATTTTACACTGTGTATATTACAGGAGGGGCATATTACACCGAGTGCATATTAGAGGAGGGGTATATTACATTGGGTGCATTTTACAAGAGGGGTATATTACACGCTGTATATTACCAGAGTGGTATATTACACATGTTGCATATTACAGGAGGGGTATATTACACCAAGTGCATATGACAGGAGGGGTATATTACACTAGGCGCATATTACAGGAGGGGTACATTACACCAGGTGCATATTACAAGAGGGGTACATTACACCAGGTGCATATTACAAGAGGGGTACATTACACCAAGTGCATATTACAAGAGGGGTACATTACACCAAGTGCATATTACAGGAAGGGTATATTACACTGGGTGTATTACAAGAGGGGTATATTACACCAGGTGCATATTACAGGAGGGGTATATTACACCAAGTGCATATTACAGGAGGGGTACATTACACCTTGTGTATATTACAGGAGGGGTACATTACACCCTGTGTATATTACAGGAGAGGTATATTACACCAGGTGCATATTATGGGAGGGGTATATTACACCAAGTGCATATTACAGGAGTGGTACATTACACCAAGTGTATATTAAAGGAGGGGTATATTACATCAGGTGCATTTTACAGGAGGAGTATATTACACCAAGTGCATATTACAGGAGAGGTACATTACACCCTGTGTATATTACAGGAGGGGTATATTACACTGTGTACTTTACAGGAGGGGTATATTACACCAGGTGCATATTAGAGGAGGGGTATATTACACCAAATGCATATTAGAGGAGTATATTACTCCCTGTGTATATTAAAGGAGTGGAAAATTACACCGAGTGCATATTAGAGGAGGGGTATATTACATCAGGTGTATATTACAAGAGGGGTATATTACACCAAGTGCATATTACAGGAGTGGTACATTACACCAAGTGTATACTAAAGGAGGGGTATATTACATCAGGTGCATTTTACAGGAGGGGTATATTACACCAAGTGCATATTACAGGAGAGGTACATTACACCCTGTGTATATTACATGAGGGGTATATTACACTGTGTATTTTACAGGAGGGGTATATTACACCAGGTGCATATTAGAGGAGGGGTATATTACACCAAATGCATATTAGAGGAGTATATTACTCCCTGTGTATATTAAAGGAGTGGAAAATTACACCGAGTGCATATTAGAGGAGGGGTATATTACATCAGGTGTATATTACAAGAGGGGTATATTACACCAAGTGCATATTACAGGAGTGGTACATTACACCAAGTGTATACTAAAGGAGGGGTATATTACATCAGGTGCATTTTACAGGAGGGGTATATTACACCAAGTGCATATTACAGGAGAGGTACATTACACCCTGTGTATATTACATGAGGGGTATATTACACTGTGTATTTTACAGGAGGGGTATATTACACCAGGTGCATATTAGAAGAGGGGTATATTACACCAAATGCATATTAGAGGAGTATATTACTCCCTGTGTATATTAAAGGAGGGGAAAATTACACCGAGTGCATATTAGAGGAGGGGTGTATTACATCAGGTGTATATTACAAGAGGGGTATACTACACCCTGTATATTACAGGAGGGGTACATTACACATGTTGCATATTACAGGAGGGGTATATTACACCAGGTGCATATTACAAGAGGGGTATATTACACCAAGTGCATATTTCAGGAGGGGTACATTACACCTTGTGTATATTACAGGAGGGGTATATTACATCAGATGCATATTATGGGGGGGGATACATTACACCCTGTGTATATTACAGGAAAGGTATATTACACTGTGTATATTACAGGAGGGGTATATTACATCAGGTGCATATTACAGGAGGGGTACATTACACCCTGTGTATATTACAGGAGGGGTATATTACACTGTGTATATTACAGGAGGGGTATATTACACCAAATGCATATTGCAGGAGGGGTATATTACACCAAATGCATATTACAGGAGGGTTATATTACTCCCTGTGTATATTACAGGAGGGGTATATTACACTGTGTATATTACAGGAGGGGTATATTACACTGAGTGCATATTAGAGGAAGGGTATATTACATCGGGTGCATATTACAAGAAGGGTACATTACAGCCTGTATATTACAGGAGGGGTATATTACACATGTTGCATATTACTGGAGTGGTATATTGCACATGTTGCATATTACAGGAGGGGTATATTACACCAAGTGCATATTACAGGAGGGGTACATTACACCTTGTGTATATTACAGGAGGGGTACATTACACCCTGTGTATATTACAGGAGAGGTATATTACACCAGGTGCATATATGGGAGGGGTATATTACACCAAATGCATATTACAGGAGGGGTATATTACACCAAATGCATATTACATGAGGGGTATATTACAACAAATGCACATTACAGGAGGGGTATATTACAACAAATGCACATTACAGGAGGGGTATATTACAACAAATGCACATTACAGGAGGAGTATATTACTCCCTGTGTATATTACAGTTGGGGGATTTTACACTGTGTATATTACAGGAGGGGCATATTACACCGAGAGCATATTAGAGGAGGGGTATATTACATTGGGTGCATTTTACAAGAGGGGTATATTACACCCTGTACATTACCAGAGTGGTATATTACAAATGTTGAATATTACAGGAGGGATTTATTACTCCAAGTGCATATGACAGGAGGGGTATATTACACTAGGCGCATATTACAGGAGGGGTACATTACACCAGGTGCATATTACAAGAGGGGTACATTACACCAAGTGCATATTACAAGAGGGGTACATTACACCAAGTGCATATTACAGGAAGGGTATATTACACTGGGTGTATTACAAGAGGGGTATATTACACCAGGTGCATATTACAGGAGGGGTATATTACACCAAGTGCATATTACAGGAGGGGTACATTACACCTTGTGTATATTACAGGAGGGGTACATTACACCCTGTGTATATTACAGGAGAGGTATATTACACCAGGTGCATATTATGGGAGGGGTATATTACACCAAGTGCATATTACAGGAGAGGTACATTACACCCTGTGTATATTACAGGAGGGGTATATTACACTGTGTATTTTACAGGAGGGGTATATTACACCAGGTGGATATTAGAGGAGGGGTATATTACACCAAATGCATATTAGAGGAGTATATTACTCCCTGTGTATATTAAAGGAGGGGAAAATTACACCAAGTGCATATTAGAGGAGGGGTATATTACATCAGGTGTATATTACAAGAGGGTTACATTACACCAAGTGCATATTACAGGAGTGGTACATTACACCAAGTGTATATTAAAGGAGGTGTATATTACATCAGGTGCATTTTACAGGAGGGGTATATTACACCAAGTGCATATTACAGGAGAGGTACATTACACCCTGTGTATATTACAGGAGGGGTATATTACACTGTGTATTTTACAGGAGGGGTATATTACACCAGGTGCATATTAGAGGAGGGGTATATTACACCAAATGCATATTAGAGGAGTATATTACTCCCTGTGTATATTAAAGGAGGGGAAAATTACACCGAGTGCATATTAGAGGAGGGGTATATTACATCAGGTGTATATTACAAGAGGGGTATACTACACCCTGTATATTACAGGAGGGGTATATTACACATGTTGCATATTACCGGAGTGGTATATTACACATGTTGCATATTACAGGAGGGGTATATTACACCAGGTGCATAGTACAAGAGGGGTATATTACACCAAGTGCATATTTCAGGAGGGGTACATTACTCCTTGTGTATATTACAGGAGGGGTATATTACATCAGATGCATATTACGGGGGGGGGATACATTACACCCTGTGTATATTACAGGAAAGGTATATTACACTGTGTATATTACAGGAGGGGTATATTACATCAGGTGCATATTACAGGAGGGGTACATTACACCCTGTGTATATTACAGGAGGGGTATATTACACTGTGTATATTACAGGAGGGGTATATTACACCAAATGCATATTGCAGGAGGGGTATATTACACCGAATGCATATTACAGGAGGGTTATATTACTCCCTGTGTATATTACAGGAGGGGTATATTACACTGTGTATATTACAGGAGGGGTATATTACACTGAGTGCATATTAGAGGAAGGGTATATTACATCGGGTGCATATTACAAGAGGGGTACATTACAGCCTGTATATTACAGGAGGGGTATATTACACATGTTGCATATTACTGGAGTGGTATATTGCACATGTTGCATATTACAGGAGGGGTACATTACACCTTGTGTATATTACAGGAGGGGTACATTACACCCTGTGTATATTACAGGAGAGGTATATTACACCAGGTGCATATTATGGGAGGGGTATATTACACCAAATGCATATTACAGGAGGGGTATATTACACCAAATGCATATTACATGAGGGGTATATTACAACAAATGCACATTACAGGAGGGGTATATTACAACAAATGCACATTACAGGAGGGGTATATTACTCCCTGTGTATATTACAGGTGGGGGATTTTACACTGTGTATATTACAGGAGGGGCATATTACACCGAGTGCATATTAGAGGAGGGGTATATTACATTGGGTGCATTTTACAAGAGGGGTATATTACACCCTGTATATTACCAGAGTGGTATATTACACATGTTGCATATTATAGGAGGGGTATATTACACCAAGTGCATATGACAGGAGGGGTATATTACACTAGGCGCATATTACAGGAGGGGTACATTACACCAGGTGCATATTACAAGAGGGGTACATTACACCAAGTGCATATTACAAGAGGGGTACATTACACCAAGTGCATATTACAGGAAGGGTATATTACACTGGGTGTATTACAAGAGGGGTATATTACACCAAGTGCATATTACAGGAGTGGTATATTACACCAAGTGCATATTACAGGAGGGGTACATTACACCTTGTGTATATTACAGGAGGGGTACATTACACCCTGTGTATATTACAGGAGAGGTATATTACACCAGGTGCATATTATGGGAGGGGTATATTACACCAAGTGCATATTACATGAAGGGTATATTACACTGGGTGTATTACAAGAGGGGTATATTACACCAGGTGCATATTACAGGAGGGGTATATTACACCAAGTGCATATTACAGGAGGGGTACATTACACCTTGTGTATATTACAGGAGGGGTACATTACACCCTGTGTATATTACAGGAGAGGTATATTACACCAGGTGCATATTAGAGGAGGGGTATATTACACCAAATGCATATTAGAGGAGTATATTACTCCCTGTGTATATTAAAGGATGGGAAAATTACACCGAGTACATATTAGAGGAGGGGTATATTACATCAGGTGTATATTACAAGAGGGGTATATTATACCAAGTGCATATTACAGGAGTGGTAAATTACACCAAGTGTATATTAAAGGAGGGGTATATTACATCAGGTGCATTTTACAGGAGGGGTATATTACACCAAGTGCATATTACAGGAGAGGTACATTACACCCTGTGTATATTACAGGAGGGGTATATTACACTGTGTATTTTACAGGAGGGGTATATTACACCCGGTGCATATTAGAGGAGGGGTATATTACACCAAATGCATATTAGAGGAGTATATTACTCCCTGTGTATATTAAAGGAGGGGAAAATTACACCGAGTGCATATTAGAGGAGGGGTATATTACATCAGGTGTATATTACAAGAGGGGTATACTACACCCTGTATATTACAGGAGGGGTATATTACACATGTTGCATATTACCGGAGTGGTATATTACACATGTTGCATATTACAGGAGGGGTATATTACACCAAGTGCATATTACAGGAGGGGTACATTACACCTTGTGTATATTACAGGAGGGGTATATTACACCAAATGCATATTACATGAGGGGTATATTACAACAAATGCACATTACAGGAGGGGTATATTACAACAAATGCACATTACAGGAGGGGTATATTACTCCCTGTGTATATTACAGGTGGGGGATTTTACACTGTGTATATTACAGGAGGGGCATATTACACCGAGTGCATATTAGAGGAGGGGTATATTACATTGGGTGCATTTTACAAGAGGGGTATATTACACCCTGTATATTACCAGAGTGGTATATTACACATGTTGCATATTATAGGAGGGGTATATTACACCAAGTGCATATGACAGGAGGGGTATATTACACTAGGCGCATATTACAGGAGGGGTACATTACACCAGGTGCATATTACAAGAGGGGTACATTACACCAAGTGCATATTACAGGAGGGGTATATAACACTGTGTTTACAATACAGGAGGGATAGATTACAGGGCGGATATATCACCCTGAGTGCCTTTTACAGGAAGACTACGTTACACTGAATTGCAAATTACCGGAAAGGTGAGATTCTAGAGGCGTTTTCCTCGCTGCCCCATTGGAGCAGGTTCCCGGGCTGGTGACAGACAGCGGAAACCCCAGTTTGTGGGAAAGTTTGGTAGGCAGGACGGCGCGATCCTGGGCTCAGTCCCAGGGAACCCGGAGAGGGGATGGCGAGGTGTGGGCAGCCTTGGCTGCTGCCGCCGCTCCTGTCCCTCTTTTACCTGTGCTACCTGCTGCTGGGGGCGGCGATTGTGTCTCTGATTGAGCAGCCGCACGAACGCAGGCTGCGGGAGGAGATGCGCCTCCTGAAGTCCCGGTTGCTCAACAGCAGCTCCTGCCTGGCCGAGTCTGACTTGGAACGCTTCTTGGAGAGAGCGCTGGCCGCTGACCGGTACGGTGCCTCCGTCCTTAACAACACTTCCCACACGACCAACTGGGACTTCGCATCCGCTTTCTTTTTCACCAGCACCCTGATCACCACAGTGGGTGAGTGTAAACGTGTGAAGTTTCGAAATATTTCACAAGGAGAAGCTTTTCAATATTCGTAAAAAGTTCTTCAGCATCTGAAAAAAAAGTTGATCAAAACGCTTTTCAATCCTTCATAAAGTTTATTAAAAGCTGTTCAACACTTGAAAAGAAGTTTTTAAAGTTTTTCATTATTTGCTAAAGTTATCAAAAGTTATTCAACATTTTTTTAAAGTTTTCAAGTTTTACATCAGGTAAATTTATTAAAAGTAGTTCAACATTTGAATTTTCTTCAACTTCATCAAATAATGAAAAACTTTTTAAAAACTTTCAAATGCTGAACAACTTCTAATAAATTTACCTAATGTTAAAAAACTTTAATTTTTTTAAAATGTTGAATAACATTTGATTACTTTAAGAAATAACGATAAAATTTAAAAACTTTTAAGTTAACTTTTAAAGTTAAAAATTTCAAATTTCATATTGAAAAGCATTAATGTTGAACAAAGGTTTATTAAAATGCTTTTCAATATTTTATAACGTTTGTTAAAAGTTGTTCAACTTTTGAAAATTAAAAAGTTTTTCATTATTTGATGTTAAAAATTTTCAAAAGTTGAACAACTTTTAATAAACGTTATAAAATATTGAAAAGCGTTTTAATAAACCTTTGTTCAACATTAATGCTTTTCAATATGAAATTTGAAATTTTTAACTTTAAAAGTTAACTTAAAAGTTTTTAAAGTTTATCGTTATTTCTTTTAAACTTTTGGTAAACTTTTGAAAATTTTTAACGTTATCAAATAATGAAAAACTTTTTAATTTTCAAATTAAAGGGTGCATTTTACAGGAGGGGTATATTACACCAAGTGCATATTACAGGAGGGGTACATTACACCCTGTGTATATTACAGGAGGGGTATATTACACCAGGTGCATATTATGGGAGGGGTATATTACACCAAATGCATATTGCAGGAGGGGTATATTACACCAAATGCATATTACAGGAGGGTTATATTACTCCCTGTGTATATTACAGGAGGGGTATATTACACTGTGTATATTACAGGAGGGGTATATTACACTGAGTGCATATTAGAGGAGGGGTATATTACATCGGAAGCATATTACAAGAGGGGTACATTACAGCCTGTATATTACAGGAGGGGTATATTACACATGTTGCATATTACCGGAGTGGTATATTGCACATGTTGCATATTACAGGAGGGGTATATTACACCAAGTGCATATTACAGGAGGGGTACATTACACCTTGTGTATATTACAGGAGGGGTACATTACACCAAGTGCATATTATATGAGGGTTATATTACACCAAGTGCATATTACGGGGGGGTACATTACACCCTGTGTATATTACAGGAAGGTATATTACACTGTGTATATTACAGGAGGGGTATATTACACCAGGTGCATATTATGGGAGGGGTATATTACACCAAATGCATATTACAGGAGGGGTATATTACACCAAATGCATATTACATGAGGGGTATATTACACCAAATGCACATTACAGGAGGGGTATATTACTCCCTGTGTATATTACAGGTGGGGGATTTTACACTGTGTATATTACACGAGGCGCATATTACAGGAGGGGTACATTACACCTTGTGTATATTACAGGAGGGGTACATTACACCAAGTGCATATTATACGAGGGTTATATTACACCAAGTGCATATTGGGGGGGGGGGTACATTACACCCTGTGTATATTACAGGAGAGGTATCTTACACTGTGTATATTACAGGAGGGGTATATTACATTGGGTATATTACATTGGGTGTATTACAGGAGGGGTATATTATACCAGGTGCATATTAGAGGAGGGGTATATTACATCAGGTGTATATTACAAGAGGGGTATACTACACCCTGTATATTACAGGAGGGGTACATTACACTGTGTATATTATAGGATGGGTATGTTACGCATGTTGCATATTACAGGAGGGGTATGTTACAGATGTTGCATATTACAGGCGGGGTATATTACACCGAGTGCATATTACAGGAGGGGTATATTACACCCTGTGTATATTACAGGACGGGTATATTACACCAAGTGCATATTACAGGAGGGGTATATTACACCAAGTGCATATTACAGGAGGGGTACATTACACCCTGTGTATATTACAGGAGAGATATATTACACTGTGTATATTACAGGAGGGGAATAATACATCAAATGCATATTACAGGAGGGGTATATTACACATGTTGCATATTACAGGAGGGGTATATTACACCAAGTGCATATTACAGGAGGGGTATATTACACTAGGCGCATATTACAGGAGGGGTCTATTACACTAGGCGCATATTACAGGAGGGGTACATTACACCAGGTGCATATTACAAGAGGGGTATATTACGCCAAATGCATATTACAGGAGGGGTACATTACACCTAGTGCATATTACAGGAGGGGTATATTACACCAATGCATATTACATCAGGTGCATATTATAAGACGGGTATATTACACTGTATATTACAGGAGGGGTATATTACACACTGCATATATTACAGGAGGGGTATATTCTACTGTGTATATTAGAGGAGGGGTATATTACACTGGGTATATTACACAAGGGGTATATTACACCAAATGCATATTACAGGAGGGGTATATTACACCAAATGCATATTACAGGAGGGGTATATTACACTGTGTATATTACAGGAGAGGTATATTACTCCCCGCATATATTACAGGAGGGGAATATTATACTGTGTATATTACAGGAGGGGTATATTACACTGTGTATATTACAGGAGGGGTATATTACACCGAGTGCATATTAGAGTAGGGGTTAATTACACTGGGTGCATATTACAGGAGGGGTATATTACACCACGTGCATATTACAGGAGGGGTATATTATATTTTATATATTACAAGAGGGGTATATTACACCAGGTGCATATTACAGGAGGGGTATATTACACTGTGTATATTATAGGAGGGGTATATTACACCGAGTGCATATTAGAGGAGGGGTATATTACACTGGGTGCATATTACAGGAGGGGTATATTACACATGTTTCATATTACAGGAGGGGTATATTACACATGTTGCATATTACAGGAGGGGTATATTACACATGTTGCATATTACAAGAGGGGTATATTACACGAAGTGCATATTACAGGAGGGGTATATTACACTAGGCGCATATTACAGGAGGGGTATATTACACCGAGTGCATATTACAAGAGGGGTATATTACACCAAGTGCATATTACAAGAGGGGTATATTACACCAAGTGCATATTACAAGAGGGGTATATTACACCAAGTGCATATTACAAGAGGGGTATATTACACCAAGTGCATATTACAAGAGGGGTATATTACACCAAGTGCATATTACAAGAGGGGTATATTACACCAAGTGCATATTACAAGAGGGGTATATTACACCGAGTGCATATTACAGGAGAGGAATATTACACCAAGTGCATATTACAGGAGGGGTACCTTACACCCTGTGGATATTACAGGAGGGGTATATTACATCAGCTGCATATTATAGGAGGGGTATATTACACCAAGTGCATATTACAGGAGGGGTACATTACACCCTGTGTATATTACAGCAGAGGTATATTACACTGTGTATATTAGAGGAGGGGTATATTACACCAGGTGCATATTATGGGAGGGGTATATTACACCAAATGCACATTACAGGAGGGGTATATTACACATGTTGCATATTACCGGAGTGGTATATTGCACATGTTGCATATTACAGGAGGGGTATATTACACCAATGCATATTACATCAGGTGCATATTATAAGAGGGGTATATTACACTGTATATTACAGGAGGGGTATATTACTCCCTGCATATATAACAGGAGGGGTATATTCTACGGTGTATATTAGAGGAGGGGTATATTACACTGGGTATATTACACTAGGGGTATATTACACCAAATGCATATTACAGGAGGGGTATATTACACTGTGTATATTACAGGAGGGGTATATTACTCCCTGCATATATTACAGGAGGGGTATATTATACTGTGTATATTACAGGAGGGGTATATTACACTGTGTATATTACAGGAGGGGTATATTACACCGAGTGCATATTAGAGGAGGTGTATATTACAAGCTGTGTATATTACAGGAGGGGTATATTACACTTTATATATTACAAAAGGGGTATATTACACCAGGTGCATATTATGGGAGGTGTATATTTCACCAAATGCATATTACAGGAGGGGTATATTACACCAAATGCATATTACAGGAGGGGTATATTACTCCCTGTGTATATTACATGAGGGGTATATTACACTTTGTATATTACAGGAGGGGTATATTACACTGTGTATATTACAGGAGGGGTATATTACACTGTGTATATTACAGGAGGGGTATATTACACCGAGTGCATATTAGAGGAGAGGTATATTACATCAGGTGCATATTACAAGAGGGTTATATTACAACCTGTATATTACAGAAGGGGTATATTACACATGTTGCATATTACCGGAGTGGTATATTACACATGTTGCATATTACAGGAGGGGTATATTACACCAAGTGCATATTACAGGAGGGGTACATTACACCTGGTGTATATTACAGGAGGGGTATATTACACCTGGTGTATATTACAGGAGGGGTATATTACACCGAGTGCATATTAGAGGAGGGGTATATTACATCAGGTGCATATTACAAGAGGGTTATATTACAACCTGTATATTACAGAAGGGGTATATTACACATGTTGCATATTACCGGAGTGGTATATTACACATGTTGCATATTACAGGAGGGGTATATTACACCAAGTGCATATTACAGGAGGGGTACATTACACCTTGTGTATATTACAGGAGGGGTATATTACACCAAATGCATATTACAGGAGGGGTATATTACTCCCTGTGTATATTACATGAGGGGTATATTACACTGTGTATATTACAGGAGGGGTATATTACACTGTGTATATTACAGGAGGGGTATATTACACTGTGTATATTACAAGAGGGGTATATTACACCAGGTGCATATTACAGGAGGGGTATATTACACTGTGTATATTATAGGAGGGGTATATTACACCGAGTGCATATTAGAGGAGGGGTATATTACACTGGGTGCATATTACAGGAGGGGTATATTACACATGTTTCATATTACAGGAGGGGTATATTACACATGTTGCATATTACAAGAGGGGTATATTACACGAAGTGCATATTACAGGAGGGGTATATTACACTAGGCGCATATTACAGGAGGGGTATATTACACCGAGTGCATATTACAAGAGGGGTATATTACACCAAGTGCATATTACAAGAGGGGTATATTACACCAAGTGCATATTACAAGAGGGGTATATTACACCAAGTGCATATTACAAGAGGGGTATATTACACCAAGTGCATATTACAAGAGGGGTATATTACACCAAGTGCATATTACAAGAGGGGTATATTACACCGAGTGCATATTACAGGAGAGGAATATTACACCAAGTGCATATTACAGGAGGGGTACCTTACACCCTGTGGATATTACAGGAGGGTTATATTACATCAGCTGCATATTATAGGAGGGGTATATTACACCAAGTGCATATTACAGGAGGGGTACATTACACCCTGTGTATATTACAGCAGAGGTATATTACACTGTGTATATTAGAGGAGGGGTATATTACACCAGGTGCATATTATGGGAGGGGTATATTACACCAAATGCACATTACAGGAGGGGTATATTACACATGTTGCATATTACCGGAGTGGTATATTGCACATGTTGCATATTACAGGAGGGGTATATTACACCAATGCATATTACATCAGGTGCATATTATAAGAGGGGTATATTACACTGTATATTACAGGAGGGGTATATTACTCCCTGCATATATAACAGGAGGGGTATATTCTACGGTGTATATTAGAGGAGGGGTATATTACACTGGGTATATTACACTAGGGGTATATTACACCAAATGCATATTACAGGAGGGGTATATTACACTGTGTATATTACAGGAGGGGTATATTACTCCCTGCATATATTACAGGAGGGGTATATTATACTGTGTATATTACAGGAGGGGTATATTACACTGTGTATATTACAGGAGGGGTATATTACACCGAGTGCATATTAGGGGAGGTGTATATTACAAGCTGTGTATATTACAGGAGGGGTATATTACACTTTATATATTACAAAAGGGGTATATTACACCAGGTGCATATTATGGGAGGTGTATATTTCACCAAATGCATATTACAGGAGGGGTATATTACACCAAATGCATATTACAGGAGGGGTATATTACTCCCTGTGTATATTACATGAGGGGTATATTACACTTTGTATATTACAGGAGGGGTATATTACACTGTGTATATTACAGGAGGGGTATATTACACTGTGTATATTACAGGAGGGGTATATTACACCGAGTGCATATTAGAGGAGAGGTATATTACATCAGGTGCATATTACAAGAGGGTTATATTACAACCTGTATATTACAGAAGGGGTATATTACACATGTTGCATATTACTGGAGTGGTATATTACACATGTTGCATATTACAGGAGGGGTATATTACACCAAGTGCATATTACAGGAGGGGTACATTACACCTTGTGTATACTACAGGAGGGGTATATTACACCAAATGCATATTACAGGAGGGGTATATTACTCCCTGTGTATATTACATGAGGGGTATATTACACTGTGTATATTACAGGAGGGGTATATTACACTGTGTATATTACAGGAGGGGTATATTACACTGTGTATATTACAGGAGGGGTATATTACACTGTGTATATTACAGGAGGGGTATATTACACCGTGTATATTACAGGAGGGATATATTACACCGAGTGCATATTAGAGGAGGGGTATATTACATCAGGTGCATATTACAAGAGGGTTATATTACAACCTGTATATTACAGAAGGGGTATATTACACATGTTGCATATTACCGGAGTGGTATATTACACATGTTGCATATTACAGGAGGGGTATATTACACCAAGTGCATATTACAGGAGGGGTACATTACACCTTGTGTATATTATGGGAGGGGTATATTACATCAGGTGCATATTATAAGAGGGGTATATTACACCAAGTGCATATTACAGGGGCGGTACATTACACCCTGTGTATATTACAGCAGAGGTATATTACACTGTGTATATTACAGGAGGGGTATATTACACCAAATGCACATTACAGGAGGGGTATATTACACTGTGTATATTACAAGAGGGGTATATTACACCAAGTGCATATTACAGGAGGGGTATATTACACTAGGTGCTTATTACAGGAGGGGTACATTACACCAGGTGCATATTACAAGAGGGTACATTACACCAAGTGCATATTACAAGAGGGGTACATTACACCAAGTGCATATTACAGGAAGGGTATATTACACTGGGTGTTTTACAGGAGGGGTATATTACACCAGGTGCATATTACAGCAGCGGTATATTATATCAAGTGCATATTACAGGAGGGGTACATTACACCAAGTGTATATTACAGGAGGGGTATATTACATCATGTGCATATTACAGGAGGGGTACATTACACCCTGTGTATATTACAGGAGGGGTATATTACACTGTGTATATTACAGGAGGGGTATATTACACCAGGTGCATATTATGGGAGGGGTATATTACACCAAATGCATATTGCAGGAGGGGTATATTACACCAAATGCATATTACAGGAGGGTTATATTACTCCCTGTGTATATTACAGGAGGGGTATATTACACTGTGTATATTACAGGAGGGGTATATTACACTGAGTGCATATTAGAGGAAGGGTATATTACATCGGGTGCATATTACAAGAGGGGTACATTACAGCCTGTATATTACAGGAGGGGTATATTACACATGTTGCATATTACTGGAGTGGTATATTGCACATGTTGCATATTACAGGAGGGGTATATTACACCAAGTGCATATTACAGGAGGGGTACATTACACCCTGTGTATATTACAGGAGAGGTATATTACACCAGGTGCATATTATGGGAGGGGTATATTACACCAAATGCATATTACAGGAGGGGTATATTACACCAAATGCATATTACATGAGGGGTATATTACAACAAATGCACATTACAGGAGGGGTATATTACAACAAATGCACATTACAGGAGGGGTATATTACTCCCTGTGTATATTACAGGTGGGGGATTTTACACTGTGTATATTACAGGAGGGGCATATTACACCGAGTGCATATTAGAGGAGGGGTATATTACATTGGGTGCATTTTACAAGAGGGGTATATTACACGCTGTATATTACCAGAGTGGTATATTACACATGTTGCATATTACAGGAGGGGTATATTACACCAAGTGCATATGACAGGAGGGGTATATTACACTAGGCTCATATTACAGGAGGGGTACATTACACCAGGTGCATATTACAAGAGGGGTACATTACACCAAGTGCATATTACAAGAGGGGTACATTACACCAAGTGCATATTACAGGAAGGGTATATTACACTGGGTGTATTACAAGAGGGGTATATTACACCAGGTGCATATTACAGGAGGGGTATATTACACCAAGTGCATATTACAGGAGGGGTACATTACACCTTGTGTATATTACAGGAGGGATACATTACACCCTGTGTATATTACAGGAGAGGTATATTACACCAGGTGCATATTATGGGAGGGGTATATTACACCAAGTGCATATTACAGGAGGGTTATATTACTCCCTGTGTATATTACAGGAGGGGTATATTACACTGTGTATATTACAGGAGGGGTATATTACACTGAGTGCATATTAGAGGAAGGGTATATTACATCGGGTGCATATTACAAGAGGGGTACATTACAGCCTGTATATTACAGGAGGGGTATATTACACATGTTGCATATTACTGGAGTGGTATATTGCACATGTTGCATATTACAGGAGGGGTATATTACACCAAGTGCATATTACAGGAGGGGTACATTACACCTTGTGTATATTACAGGAGGGGTACATTACACCCTGTGTATATTACAGGAGAGGTATATTACACCAGGTGCATATTATGGGAGGGGTATATTACACCAAATGCATATTACAGGAGGGGTATATTACACCAAATGCATATTACATGAGGGGTATATTACAACAAATGCACATTACAGGAGGGGTATATTACAACAAATGCACATTACAGGAGGGGTATATTACTCCCTGTGTATATTACAGGTGGGGGATTTTACACTGTGTATATTACAGGAGGGGCATATTACACCGAGTGCATATTAGAGGAGGGGTATATTACATTGGGTGCATTTTACAAGAGGGGTATATTACACGCTGTATATTACCAGAGTGGTATATTACACATGTTGCATATTACAGGAGGGGTATATTACACCAAGTGCATATGACAGGAGGGGTATATTACACTAGGCTCATATTACAGGAGGGGTACATTACACCAGGTGCATATTACAAGAGGGGTACATTACACCAAGTGCATATTACAAGAGGGGTACATTACACCAAGTGCATATTACAGGAAGGGTATATTACACTGGGTGTATTACAAGAGGGGTATATTACACCAGGTGCATATTACAGGAGGGGTATATTACACCAAGTGCATATTACAGGAGGGGTACATTACACCTTGTGTATATTACAGGAGGGATACATTACACCCTGTGTATATTACAGGAGAGGTATATTACACCAGGTGCATATTATGGGAGGGGTATATTACACCAAGTGCATATTACAGGAGTGGTACATTACACCAAGTGTATATTAAAGGAGGGGTATATTACATCAGGTGCATTTTACAGGAGGGGTATATTACACCAAGTGCATATTACAGGAGAGGTACATTACACCCTGTGTATATTACAGGAGGGGTATATTACACTGTGTACTTTACAGGAGGGGTATATTACACCAGGTGCATATTAGAGGAGGGGTATATTACACCAAATGCATATTAGAGGAGTATATTACTCCCTGTGTATATTAAAGGAGGGGAAAATTACACCGAGTGCATATTAGAGGAGGGGTATATTACATCAGGTGTATATTACAAGAGGGGTATATTACACCAAGTGCATATTACAGGAGTGGTACATTACACCAAGTGTATACTAAAGGAGGGGTATATTACATCAGGTGCATTTTACAGGAGGGGTATATTACACCAAGTGCATATTACAGGAGAGGTACATTACACCCTGTGTATATTACAGGAGGGGTATATTACACTGTGTATTTTACAGGAGGGGTATATTACACCAGGTGCATATTAGAGGAGGGGTATATTACACCAAATGCATATTAGAGGAGTATATTACTCCCTGTGTTTATTAAAGGAGGGGAAAATTACACCGAGTGCATATTAGAGGAGGGGTGTATTACATCAGGTGTATATTACAAGAGGGGTATACTACACCCTGTATATTACAGGAGGGGTATATTACACATGTTGCATATTACCGGAGTGGTATATTACACATGTTGCATATTACAGGAGGGGTATATTACACCAGGTGCATATTACAAGAGGGGTATATTACACCAAGTGCATATTTCAGGAGGGGTACATTACACCTTGTGTATATTACAGGAGGGGTATATTACATCAGATGCATATTATGGGGGGGGGATACATTACACCCTGTGTATATTACAAGAAAGGTATATTACACTGTGTATATTACAGGAGGGGTATATTACATCAGGTGCATATTACAGGAGGGGTACATTACACCCTGTGTATATTACAGGAGGGGTATATTACACTGTGTATATTACAGGAGGGGTATATTACACCAAATGCATATTGCAGGAGGGGTATATTACACCAAATGCATATTACAGGAGGGTTATATTACTCCCTGTGTATATTACAGGAGGGGTATATTACACTGTGTATATTACAGGAGGGGTATATTACACTGAGTGCATATTAGAGGAAGGGTATATTACATCGGGTGCATATTACAAGAGGGGTACATTACAGCCTGTATATTACAGGAGGGGTATATTACACATGTTGCATATTACTGGAGTGGTATATTGCACATGTTGCATATTACAGGAGGGGTATATTACACCAAGTGCATATTACAGGAGGGGTACATTACACCTTGTGTATATTACAGGAGGGGTACATTACACCCTGTGTATATTACAGGAGAGGTATATTACACCAGGTGCATATTATGGGAGGGGTATATTACACCAAATGCATATTACAGGAGGGGTATATTACACCAAATGCATATTACATGAGGGGTATATTACAACAAATGCACATTACAGGAGGGGTATATTACAACAAATTCACATTACAGGAGGGGTATATTACTCCCTGTGTATATTACAGTTGGGGGATTTTACACTGTGTATATTACAGGAGGGGCATATTACACCGAGTGCATATTAGAGGAGGGGTATATTACATTGGGTGCATTTTACAAGAGGGGTATATTACACCCTGTACATTACCAGAGTGGTATATTACACATGTTGCATATTACAGGAGGGGTATATTACACCAAGTGCATATGACAGGAGGGATATATTACACTAGGCGCATATTACAGGAGGGGTACACTACACCAGGTGCATATTACAAGAGGGGTACATTACACCAAGTGCATATTACAAGAGGGGTACATTACACCAAGTGCATATTACAGGAAGGGTATATTACACTGGGTGTATTACAAGAGGGATATATTACACCAGGTGCATATTACAGGAGGGGTACATTACACCTTGTGTATATTACAGGAGGGGTACATTACACCCTGTGTATATTACAGGAGGGGTACATTACACCCTGTGTATATTACAGGAGAGGTATATTACACCAGGTGCATATTATGGGAGGGGTATATTACACCAAGTGCATATTACAGGAGTGGTACATTACACCAAGTGTATATTAAAGGAGGGGTATATTACATCAGGTGCATTTTACAGGAGGGGTATATTACACCAAGTGCATATTACAGGAGAGGTACATTACACCCTGTGTATATTACAGGAGGGGTATATTACACTGTGTATTTTACAGGAGGGGTATATTACACCAGGTGGATATTAGAGGAGGGGTATATTACACCAAATGCATATTAGAGGAGTATATTACTCCCTGTGTATACTAAAGGAGGGGAAAATTACACCAAGTGCATATTAGAGGAGGGGTATATTACATCAGGTGTATATTACAAGAGGGGTATATTACACCAAGTGCATATTACAGGAGTGGTACATTACACCAAGTGTATAAAGGAGGGGTATATTACATCAGGTGCATTTTACAGGAGGGATATATTACACCAAGTGCATATTATAGGAGAGGTACATTACACCCTGTGTATATTACAGGAGGGGTATATTAAACTGTGTATTTTACAGGAGGGGTATATTACACCAGGTGCATATTAGAGGAGGGGTATATTACACCAAATGCATATTAGAGGAGTATATTACTCCCTGTGTATATTAAAGGAGGGGAAAATTACACCGAGTGCATATTAGAGGAGGGGTATATTACATCAGGTGTATATTACAAGAGGGGTGTACTACACCCTGTATATTACAGGAGGGGTATATTACACATGTTGAATATTACCGGAGTGGTATATTACACATGTTGCATATTACAGGAGGGGTATATTACACCAGGTGCATAGTACAAGAGGGGTATATTACACCAAGTGCATATTTCAGGAGGGGTACATTACACCTTGTGTATATTACAGGAGGGGTATATTACATCAGATGCATATTACGGGGGGGGGGATACATTACACCCTGTGTATATTACAGGAAAGGTATATTACACTGTGTATATTACAGGAGGGGTATATTACATCAGGTGCATATTACAGGAGGGGTACATTACACCCTGTGTATATTACAGGAGGGGTACATTACACTGTGTATATTACAGGAGGGGTATATTACACCAAATACATATTGCAGGAGGGGTATATTACACCGAATGCATATTACAGGAGGGTTATATTACTCCCTGTGTATATTACAGGAGGGGTATATTACACTGTGTATATTACAGGAGGGGTATATTACACTGAGTGCATATTAGAGGAAGGGTATATTACATCGGGTGCATATTACAAGAGGGGTACATTACAGCCTGTATATTACAGGAGGGGTATATTACACATGTTGCATATTACTGGAGTGGTATATTGCACATGTTGCATATTACAGGAGGGGTACATTACACCTTGTGTATATTACAGGAGGGGTACATTACACCCTGTGTATATTACAGGAGAGGTATATTACACCAGGTGCATATTATGGGAGGGGTATATTACACCAAATGCATATTACAGGAGGGGTATATTACACCAAATGCATATTACATGAGGGGTATATTACAACAAATGCACATTACAGGAGGGGTATATTACAACAAATGCACATTACAGGAGGGGTATATTACTCCCTGTGTATATTACAGGTGGGGGATTTTACACTGTGTATATTACAGGAGGGGCATATTACACCGAGTGCATATTAGAGGAGGGGTATATTACATTGGGTGCATTTTACAAGAGGGGTATATTACACCCTGTATATTACCAGAGTGGTATATTACACATGTTGCATATTATAGGAGGGGTATATTACACCAAGTGCATATGACAGGAGGGGTATATTACACTAGGCGCATATTACAGGAGGGGTACATTACACCAGGTGCATATTACAAGAGGGGTACATTACACCAAGTGCATATTACAAGAGGGGTACATTACACCAAGTGCATATTACAGGAAGGGTATATTACACTGGGTGTATTACAAGAGGGGTATATTACACCAAGTGCATATTACAGGAGGGGTATATTACACCAAGTGCATATTACAGGAGGGGTACATTACACCTTGTGTATATTACAGGAGGGGTACATTACACCCTGTGTATATTACAGGAGAGGTATATTACACCAGGTGCATATTATGGGAGGGGTATATTACACCAAGTGCATATTACAGGAAGGGTATATTACACTGGGTGTATTACAAGAGGGGTATATTACACCAGGTGCATATTACAGGAGGGGTATATTACACCAAGTGCATATTACAGGAGGGGTACATTACACCTTGTGTATATTACAGGAGGGGTACATTACACCCTGTGTATATTACAGGAGAGGTATATTACACCAGGTGCATATTAGAGGAGGGGTATATTACACCAAATGCATATTAGAGGAGTATATTACTCCCTGTGTATATTAAAGGATGGGAAAATTACACCGAGTGCATATTAGAGGAGGGGTATATTACATCAGGTGTATATTACAAGAGGGGTATATTACACCAAGTGCATATTACAGGAGTGGTACATTACACCAAGTGTATATTAAAGGAGGGGTATATTACATCAGGTGCATTTTACAGGAGGGGTATATTACACCAAGTGCATATTACAGGAGAGGTACATTACACCCTGTGTATATTACAGGAGGGGTATATTACACTGTGTATTTTACAGAAGGGGTATATTACACCAGGTGCATATTAGAGGAGGGGTATATTACACCAAATGCATATTAGAGGAGTATATTACTCCCTGTGTATATTAAAGGAGGGGAAAATTACACCGAGTGCATATTAGAGGAGGGGTATATTACATCAGGTGTATATTACAAGAGGGGTATACTACACCCTGTATATTACAGGAGGGGTATATTACACATGTTGCATATTACCGGAGTGGTATATTACACATGTTGCATATTACAGGAGGGGTATATTACACCAGGTGCATATTACAAGAGGGGTATATTACACCAAGTGCATATTTCAGGAGGGGTACATTACACCTTGTGTATATTACAGGAGGGGTATATTACATCAGATGCATATTACGGGGGGGGGGGGATACATTACACCCTGTGTATATTACAGGAGGGGTATATTACACCAGGTGCATATTATGGGAGGGGTATATTACACCAGGTGCATATTACAGGAGGGGTATATTACACCAAGTGCATATTACATGAGGGGTATATTACACCAAATGCACATTACAGGAGGGGTATATTACTCCCTGTATATATTACACTGTGTATATTACAGGAGGGGTATATTACACCGAGTGCATTTTAGAGGAGGGGTATATTACATCGGGTGCACATTACAAGAGGGGTATATTACACCCTGTATATTACAGGAGGGGTATATTACACTAGGCGCATATTACAAGAGGGGTACATTACACCAAGTGCATATTACAGGAAGGGTATATTACACTGGGTGTATTACAGGAGGGGTATATTACAGGAGGGGTACATTACACCAAGTGTATATTACAGGAGGGGTATATTACATCAGGTGCATTTTACAGGAGGGGTATATTACATCAGGTGCATTTTACAGGAGGGGTACATTACATCAGGTGCATTTTACAGGAGGGGTACATTACACCCTCTGTATATTACAGGAGGGGTATATTACACCAAATGCATATTACAGGAGGGGTACATTACTCCCTGTGCATATTACAGGAGGGGTACATTACACTGTGTATATTACAGGAGGGATATATTACACCGAGTACATATTAGAGGAGGGGTATATTACATCGGGTGCATATTACAAGAGCGGTATATTACACCCTGTATATTACAGGAAGGGTATATTACACATGTTGCATATTAAAGGAGGGGTATATTACACATGTTGCATATTACAGGAGGGGTATATGACACATGTTGCATATTACAGGAGGGGTATATGACACATGTTGCATATTACAGGAGGGGTATATGACACATGTTGCATATTACAGGAGGGGTATATGACACATGTTGCATATTACAGGAGGGGTATATTACACCAAGTGCATATTACAGGAGGGGTATATAACACTGTGTTTACAATACAGGAGGGATAGATTACAGGGCGGATATATCACCCTGAGTGCCTTTTACAGGAAGACTACGTTACACTGAATTGCAAATTACCGGAAAGGTGAGATTCTAGAGGCGTTTTCCTCGCTGCCCCATTGGAGCAGGTGCCCGGGCTGGTGACAGACAGCGGAAACCCCAGTTTGTGGGAAAGTTTGGTAGGCAGGACGGCGCGATCCTGGGCTCAGTCCCAGGGAACCCGGAGAGGGGATGGCGAGGTGTGGGCAGCCTTGGCTGCTGCCGCCGCTCCTGGCCCTCTTTTACCTGTGCTACCTGCTGCTGGGGGCGGCGATTGTGTCTCTGATTGAGCAGCCGCACGAACGCAGGCTGCGGGAGGAGATGCGCCTCCTGAAGTCCCGGTTGCTCAACAGCAGCTCCTGCCTGGCCGAGTCTGACTTGGAACGCTTCTTGGAGAGAGCGCTGGCCGCTGACCGGTACGGTGCCTCCGTCCTTAACAACACTTCCCACACGACCAACTGGGACTTCGCATCCGCTTTCTTTTTCACCAGCACCCTGATCACCACAGTGGGTGAGTGTAAACGTGTGAAGTTTCGAATTATTTCACAAGGAGAAGCTTTTCAATATTCGTAAAAAGTTCTTCAGCATCTGAAAAAAAAGTTGATCAAAACGCTTTTCAATCCTTCATAAAGTTTATTAAAAGCTGTTCAACACTTGAAAAGAAGTTTTTAAAGTTTTTCATTATTTGCTAAAGTTATCAAAAGTTATTCAACATTTTTTTAAAGTTTTCAAGTTTTACATCAGGTAAATTTATTAAAAGTAGTTCAACATTTGAATTTTCTTCAACTTCATCAAATAATGAAAAACTTTTTAAAAACTTTCAAATGCTGAACAACTTCTAATAAATTTACCTAATGTTAAAAAACTTTAATTTTTTTAAAATGTTGAATAACATTTGATTACTTTAAGAAATAACGATAAAATTTAAAAACTTTTAAGTTAACTTTTAAAGTTAAAAATTTCAAATTTCATATTGAAAAGCATTAATGTTGAACAAAGGTTTATTAAAATGCTTTTCAATATTTTATAACGTTTGTTAAAAGTTGTTCAACTTTTGAAAATTAAAAAGTTTTTCATTATTTGATGTTAAAAATTTTCAAAAGTTGAACAACTTTTAATAAACGTTTTAAAATATTGAAAAACGTTTTAATAAACCTTTGTTCAACATTAATGCTTTTCAATATGAAATTTGAAATTTTTAACTTTAAAAGTTAACTTAAAAGTTTTTAAAGTTTATCGTTATTTCTTTTAAACTTTTGGTAAACTTTTGAAAATTTTTAACGTTATCAAATAATGAAAAACTTTTTAATTTTCAAATTAAAGGGTGCATTTTACAGGAGGGGTATATTACACCAAGTGCATATTACAGGAGGGGTACATTACACCCTGTGTATATTACAGGAGGGGTATATTACACCAGGTGCATATTATGGGAGGGGTATATTACACCAAATGCATATTGCAGGAGGGGTATATTACACCAAATGCATATTACAGGAGGGTTATATTACTCCCTGTGTATATTACAGGAGGGGTATATTACACTGTGTATATTACAGAGGGGTATATTACACTGAGTGCATATTAGAGGAGGGGTATATTACATCGGAAGCATATTACAAGAGGGGTACATTACAGCCTGTATATTACAGGAGGGGTATATTACACATGTTGCATATTACCGGAGTGGTATATTGCACATGTTGCATATTACAGGAGGGGTATATTACACCAAGTGCATATTACAGGAGGGGTACATTACACCTTGTGTATATTACAGGAGGGGTACATTACACCAAGTGCATATTATATGAGGGTTATATTACACCAAGTGCATATTACGGGGGGGTACATTACACCCTGTGTATATTACAGGAGAGGTATATTACACTGTGTATATTACAGGAGGGGTATATTACACCAGGTGCATATTATGGGAGGGGTATATTACACCAAATGCATATTACAGGAGGGGTATATTACACCAAATGCATATTACATGAGGGGTATATTACACCAAATGCACATTACAGGAGGGGTATATTACTCCCTGTGTATATTACAGGTGGGGGATTTTACACTGTGTATATTACACAGTGCGCATATTACAGGAGGGGTACATTACACCTTGTGTATATTACAGGAGGGGTACATTACACCAAGTGCATATTATACGAGGGTTATATTACACCAAGTGCATATTGGGGGGGGGGGGGTACATTACACCCTGTGTATATTACAGGAGAGGTATCTTACACTGTGTATATTACAGGAGGGGTATATTACATTGGGTATATTACATTGGGTGTATTACAGGAGGGGTATATTATACCAGGTGCATATTAGAGGAGGGGTATATTACATCAGGCGTATATTACAAGAGGGGTATACTACACCCTGTATATTACAGGAGGGATACATTACACTGTGTATATTATAGGATGGGTATGTTACGCATGTTGCATATTACAGGAGGGGTATGTTACAGATGTTGCATATTACAGGAGGGGTATATTACACCGAGTGCATATTACAGGAGGGGTATATTACACCCTGTGTATATTACAGGAGGGGTATATTACACCAAGTGCATATTACAGGAGGGGTATATTACACCAAGTGCATATTACAGGAGGGGTACATTACACCCTGTGTATATTACAGGAGAGATATATTACACTGTGTATATTACAGGAGGGGAATAATACACCAAATGCATATTACAGGAGGGGTATATTACACATGTTGCATATTACAGGAGGGGTATATTACACCAAGTGCATATTACAGGAGGGGTATATTACACTAGGCGCATATTACAGGAGGGGTCTATTACACTAGGCGCATATTACAGGAGGGGTACATTACACCAGGTGCATATTACAAGAGGGGTATATTACGCCAAATGCATATTACAGGAGGGGTACATTACACCTAGTGCATATTACAGGAGGGGTATATTACACCAATGCATATTACATCAGGTGCATATTATAAGAGGGGTATATTACACTGTATATTACAGGAGGGGTATATTACACACTGCATATATTACAGGAGGGGTATATTCTACTGTGTATATTAGAGGAGGGCTATATTACACTGGGTATATTACACGAGGGGTATATTACACCAAATGCATATTACAGGAGGGGTATATTACACCAAATGCATATTACAGGAGGGGTATATTACACTGTGTATATTACAGGAGAGGTATATTACTCCCCGCATATATTACAGGAGGGGAATATTATACTGTGTATATTACAGGAGAGGTATATTACACTGTGTATATTACAGGAGGGGTATATTACACCGAGTGCATATTAGAGTAGGGGTATATTACACTGGGTGCATATTACAGGAGGGGTATATTACACCACGTGCATATTACAGGAGGGGTATATTATATTTTATATATTACAAGAGGGGTATATTACACCAGGTGCATATTACAGGAGGGGTATATTACACTGTGTATATTATAGGAGGGGTATATTACACCGAGTGCATATTAGAGGAGGGGTATATTACACTGGGTGCATATTACAGGAGGGGTATATTACACATGTTGCATATTACAAGAGGGGTATATTACATGAAGTGCATATTACAGGAGGGGTATATTACACTAGGCGCATATTACAGGAGGGGTATATTACACCAAGTGCATATTACAAGAGGGGTATATTACACCAAGTGCATATTACAAGAGGGGTATATTACACCAAGTGCATATTACAAGAGGGGTATATTACATCAAGTGCATATTACAAGAGGGGTATATTACACCAAGTGCATATTACAAGAGGGGTATATTACACCAAGTGCATATTACAAGAGGGGTATATTACACCAAGTGCATATTACAAGAGGGGTATATTACACCAAGTGCATATTACAAGAGGTGTATATTACACCGAGTGCATATTACAGGAGAGGAATATTACACCAAGTGCATATTACAGGAGGGGTACCTTACACCCTGTGTATATTACAGGAGGGGTATATTACATCAGCTGCATATTATAGGAGGGGTATATTACACCAAGTGCATATTACAGGAGGGGTACATTACACCCTGTGTATATTACAGCAGAGGTATATTACACTGTGTATATTACAGGAGGGGTATATTACACCAGGTGCATATTATGGGAGGGGTATATTACACCAAATGCACATTACAGGAGGGGTATATTCCACCAAATGCACATTACAGGAGGGGTATATTCCACCAAATGCACATTACAGGGGGGGTATATTACACCAAATGCATATTACAGGGGGGGTATATTCCACCAAATGCACATTACAGGAGGGGTATATTACACTGTGTATATTACAAGAGGGGTATATTACACCAAGTGCATATTACAGGAGGGGTATATTACATTAGGTGCTTATTACAGGAGGGGTACATTACACCAGGTGCATATTACAGCAGCGGTATATTACATCAAGTGCATATTACAGGAGGGGTACATTACACCATGTATATTACAGGAGGGGTATATTACATCAGGTGCATTTTACAGGAGGGGTATATTACACCAAGTGCATATTACAGGAGGGGTACATTACACCCTGTGTATATTACAGGAGGGGTATATTACACTGTGTATATTACAGGAGGGGTATATTACACCAGGTGCATATTATGGGAGGGGTATATTACACCCCAAATGCATATTGCAGGAGGGGTATATTACACCAAATGCATATTACAGGAGGGTTATATTACTCCCTGTGTATATTACAGGAGGGGTATATTACACTGAGTGCATATTAGAGGAGGGGTATATTACATCGGGTGCATATTACAAGAGGGGTACATTACAGCCTGTATATTACAGGAGGGGTATATTACACATGTTGCATATTACCGGAGTGGTATATTGCACATGTTGCATATGACAGGAGGGGTATATTACACCAAGTGCATATTACAGGAGGAGTACATTACACCTTGTGTATATTACAGGAGGGGTATATTACACCAAGTGCATATTATACGAGGGTTATATTACACCAAGTGCATATTACAGGGGGGGTACATTACACCCTGTGTATATTACAGGAGAGGTATATTACACTTTGTATATTACAGGAGGGTTATATTACACCAGGTGCATATTATGGGAGGGGTATATTACACCAAATGCATATTACAGGAGGGGCATATTACACCGAGTGCATATTAGAGGAGGGGTATATTACATTGGGTGCATATTACAAGAGGGGTATATTACACGCTGTATATTACCAGAGTGGTATATTACACATGTTGCATATTACAGGAGGGGTATATTACACCAAGTGCATATGACAGGAGGGCTATATTACACTAGGCGCATATTACAGGAGGGGTACATTACACCAGGTGCATATTACAAGAGGGGTACATTACACCAAGTGCATATTACAAGAGGGGTACATTACACCAAGTGCATATTACAGGAAGGGTATATTACACTGGGTGTATTACAAGAGGGGTATATTACACCAGGTGCATATTACAACAGGGGTATATTACACCAAGTGCATATTACAGGAGTGGTACATTACACCAAGTGTATATTACAGGAGGGGTATATTACATCAGGTGCATTTTACAGGAGGGGTATATTACACCAAGTGCATATTACAGGAGAGGTACATTACACCCTGTGTACTTTACAGGAGGGGTATATTACACTGTGTACTTTACAGGAGGGGTATATTACACCAGGTGCATATTAGAGGAGGGGTATATTACACCAAATGCATATTAGAGGAGTATGTTACTCCCTGTATATTAAAGGAGGGGAATATTACATCGAGTGCATATTAGAGGAGGGGTATATTACATCAGGTGTATATTACAAGAGGGATATACTACACCCTGTATATTACAGGAGGGGTATATTACACATGTTGCATATTACCGGAGTGGTATATTACACATGTTGCATATTACAGGAGGGGTATATTACACCAAGTGCATATTACAGGAGGGGTATATTACACTAGGCGCATATTACAGGAGGGGTACATTACACCAGGTGCATATTACAAGAGGGGTATATTACACCAAGTGCATATTTCAGGAGGGGTACATTACACCTTGTGTATATTACAGGAAAGGTATATTACACTGTGTATATTACAGGAGGGGTATATTACACCAGGTGCATATTATGGGAGGGGTATATTACACCAGGTGCATATTACAGGAGGGTTATATTACACCAAATGCATATTACATGAGGGGTATATTACACCAAATGCACATTACAGGAGGGGTATATTACTCCCTGTATATATTACAGGAGGGGTATATTACACTGTGTATATTACAGGAGGGGTATTTTACACCGAGTGCATATTAGAGGAGGGGTATATTACATCGGGTGCACATTACAAGAGGGGTATATTACACCCTGTATATTACAGGAGGGGTATATTACACATGTTGCATATTACCAGAGTGGTTTATTACACATGTTGCATATTACAGGAGGGGTATATTACACCAAGTGCATATTACAGGAGGGGTGTATTACACTAGGCGCATATTACAAGAGGGGTATATTACACCAAGTGCATATTACAGGAAGGGTATATTACACTGGGTGTATTACAGGAGGGGTATATTACAGGAGGGGTACATTACACCAAGTGTATATTACAGGAGGGGTATATTACATCAGGTGCATTTTACAGGAGGGGTATATTACATCAGGTGCATTTTACAGGAGGGGTATATTACATCAGGTGCATTTTACAGGAGGGGTATATTACATCAGGTGCATTTTACAGGAGGGGTACATTACACCCTGTGTATATTACAGGAGGCGTATATTACACCAAATGCACATTACAGGAGGGGTATATTACTCCCTGTATATATTACAGGAGGGGTATATTACACTGTGTATATTACAGGAGGGATATATTACACCGAGTACATATTAGGGAAGGGGTATATTACATCGGGTGCATATTACAAGAGCGGTATATTACACCCTGTATATTACAGGAAGGGTATATTACACATGTTGCATATTACAGGAGGGGTATATTACACATGTTGCATATTACAGGAGGGGTATATTACACCAAGTGCATATTACAGGAGGGGTATATAACACTGTGCTTACAATACAGGAGGGATAGATTACAGGGCGGATATATCACCCTGAGTGCCTTTTACAGGAAGACTACGTTACACTGAATTGCAAATTACCGGAAAGGTGAGATTCTAGAGGCGTTTTCCTCGCTGCCCCATTGGAGCAGGTGCCCGGGCTGGTGACAGACAGCGGAAACCCCAGTTTGTGGGAAAGTTTGGTAGGCTGGACGGCGCGATCCTGGGCTCAGTCCCAGGGAACCCGGAGAGGGGATGGCGAGGTGTGGGCAGCCTTGGCTGCTGCCGCCGCTCCTGGCCCTCTTTTACCTGTGCTACCTGCTGCTGGGGGCGGCGATTGTGTCTCTGATTGAGCAGCCGCACGAACGCAGGCTGCGGGAGGAGATGCGCCTCCTGAAGTCCCGGTTGCTCAACAGCAGCTCCTGCCTGGCCGAGTCTGACTTGGAACGCTTCTTGGAGAGAGCGCTGGCCGCTGACCGGTACGGTGCCTCCGCCCTTAACAACACTTCCCACACGACCAACTGGGACTTCGCATCCGCTTTCTTTTTCACCAGCACCCTGATCACCACAGTGGGTGAGTGTAAACGTGTGAAGTTTCGAAATATTTCACAAGGAGAAGCTTTTCAATATTCGTAAAAAGTTCTTCAGCATCTGAAAAAAAAGTTGATCAAAACGCTTTTCAATCCTTCATAAAGTTTATTAAAAGCTGTTCAACACTTGAAAAGAAGTTTTTAAAGTTTTTCATTATTTGCTAAAGTTATCAAAAGTTATTCAACATTTTTTTAAAGTTTTCAAGTTTTACATCAGGTAAATTTATTAAAAGTAGTTCAACATTTGAATTTTCTTCAACTTCATCAAATAATGAAAAACTTTTTAAAAACTTTCAAATGCTGAACAACTTCTAATAAATTTACCTAATGTTAAAAAACTTTAATTTTTTTAAAATGTTGAATAACATTTGATTACTTTAAGAAATAACAAAAAACTTTAAAAACTTTTAAGTTAACTTTTAAAGTTAAAAACTTCAAATTTCATATTGAAAAGCATTAATGTTGAACAAAAGTTTATTAAAACACTTTTCAATATTTTATAACGTTTGTTAAAAGTTGTTCAACTTTTGAAAATTTTTAACATCAAATAATGAAAACCTTTTTAATTTTCAAAAGTTGAACAACTTTTAATAAACGTTATAAAATATTGAAAAGCGTTTTAATAAACTTTTGTTCAACATTAATGCTTTTCAATATGAAATTTGAAATTTTTAACTTTAAAAGTTAACTTAAAAGTTTTTAAAGTTTATCGTTATTTCTTTTAAACTTTTGGTAAACTTTTGAAAATTTTTAACGTTATCAAATAATGAAAAACTTTTTAACTTTCAAAAGTTGAACAACTTTTAATAAGTTTTTCATTATTTAATAACGTTAAAATTTTTCAAAAGTTGAACAACTTTTAATAAGTTTTATAAAATATTGAAAAGCGTTTTAATAAACTTTTGTTCAACATTAATGCTTTTCAATATGAAATTAGAAATTTTTAACTTTGAAAAGCGTTTTAATAAACTTTTGTTCAACATTAATGCTTTTCAATATGAAATTTGAAATTTTTAACTTTAAAAGTTAATTTTTAAAATTTTTAATGTTATCAAATAATGAAAAACTTTTTAATTTTCAAAAGTTGAACAACTTTTAGTAACTTTACCTAATGTTTAAAAAACTTTTGAAAAAATTTTAAAATGTTGAATAACTTTTGCTAACTTTAGTAAATAACGAAAAACTTTATCAAAAGTAATTCAACATATTTTTAAAATCTTTTTAACATTAGGTAAATTTATTAAAAGTTGTTCAACTTGTGAAAATTTGAAAATTTATTATTTGATAGAGTTAAAAAAATTCAAAAGTCGAACAACTCTTAATAAATTTACCTAATATTGCAAAACTTTTCCAAAACTTAAAAAATGTTGAATATCTTTATCAAATAATGAAAATCTTTTATCAAAAGAAATTCAACATTTTTTAAATTTTAGAAGTCTTTCAATATTAGGTATTTCCAAAACTTAAAAAATGTTGAATATCTTTATCAAATAATGAAAATCTTTTATCAAAAGAAATTCAACGTTTTTTAAATTTTAGAAGTCTTTCAATATTAGGTAAATTTATTAAAAGTTCAAAATTTGAAAACTTTAAAAAAGATTTTCATATTTGATAACTATCAAAAGTTATTCAACATTTTAAAAAATATTTTTACAAGTTTTTTAATATTGGTTAAATTTAGTAAAAGTTCAAAATTTGAGAACTTTAAAAAAGTTTTTCATTATCAAAAGTTATTCAACGTTTGAAATTTTACAAAGTTTTCAATATTTGATAAAGTTCATTAAAAGTTCAATGTTTGAAAAGGCTTTTAAACAATTTTCAATATTTGAAAAGGTTTATTGAAAGATTTTCAATATTTGTAAAAAGTAATATTGAATAAGTTTGTTTAAAGCTTTTCAACGTTTGAAAATAGCTTTTAAAATGCTTTTCAACATTTGAAAAAAGGCTTTTAAAAAGTTCCTTGTTGTTTGAAAAAAGCTTTTCCAAAAGTTTTTCAATATTTGGGAAAAAAGCTCAGAAAAGTTTTCTTTAAACTGTAACATATGTTTGAACAATGTATTTTTTTCCTTTCAACAACTGGTGATTCATGGGTTGTGGGTGTGGCTGACCAGACCAGCATTTATTTCACATCCCTAATTACCCTTAAACTGAGTGTCTTGCTCAGCCATTTCAGGGGGTTGTTAGGAGTCGACCACATTGCTGTGGGGTCTGGAGTCACATGTAGGCCAGACCGGGTAAGGACAGCAGATTTCCTTCCCTTAAGGGGCATTAGTGAACCAGATGGGTTTTTGACAACAATCAACATTGTCATCATTAGATTTTTATTGAATTCAAGTTCCACCATCTGCCATGGTGAGATTCGAACCCGGGTCTCCAGCCCAGTGACAATACCGGTCGCCACCACCAGCATTAAGTAACTTACAAAAAGGAATCAGATGTACACTTGAAAAGGAAGCATTTGTACGGGCTGCAGGGAATGAGCTTGGGGTAGTGGAGCTAATTGGGTAGCTCTTGCAATGAGCCATCATGGATGCGATGGGTTGAATGGCCTGTTTTTCTGCTGAATCATTCTGTGGGTTAAAATGAAAAGAAAGGCTTGGGTTTTATAGCATTGTCCACAGCCTCAAAAGTGCTTTACAGCCGATGGAACAACGAGTAGTCTCTGTTGTAACGTAGGAGACGCAGCAGCCAAGTTGAGCCCAGCAAGATCCCACAAACAGCGATGAGGTTATGACCAAATAACCTGGGCCTGAATTTTATGCCCTCCCCACAGGCGGTTTGTGGGCGGGTGGGTGGGTGGGTGGAGGGGCTTCTCGCTGGGCACCCGCCTGCCCCGACCTCTGCAATTTTACGTTGGAACAGGCAAGGCCTCGGCCCACCCTTGCCCCAATTGAGGCCCTTAAATGGCCAATCCTTGACTGCTTAAGGGCCGCTTCCAGCTCAGCCTCAATTTTTAGGCTGGCGGGAGGGGTTCCGGGTGACTCCAGACCCACAGCGATGTGGCTGACTCTTAAATGCCCTCTGAACAAGGGCAATAAATGTTGGCCTAGCCGGCGACACCCACACTCAACAAATATATATATATATATATATATATATACTGCTTTTAATTCCTGGAGACTCCAGGGCAATCTTGGAGGAGTTGGCAACACCTGGTGTGTTATGCATACAGTTTCCCCCCGCCCCCCCCCCCCTTACTTAGGGAGGGACATACTTGCGTTGGAAGCAGTTCACTGAGCCGATACCCGGGATAAAGAGGTTTCCCTATGAGGAAAGGTTGAGCAGGGTGGGCCTATACTCATTGGAGGTTAGAGGAATGAGAGGTGATCTTATTGAAACATATAAGATTCTGAGGGGGGCGGGGGGGTGGAGGGGGGCGCGGAGATTGACAGGGTAGATGCTGAGAGGATGTCTCCCCTCATGGGGGTATCCAGAACTGCAGGGCACCCATTTAAGATGGAGATGAGGAGGAATTTCTTCTGAGGGTCAATAGTGTCCAGAGAGCATTGGAGCCTGAGTTAGACAGACAAGGGACTCTAGGGCTATGGAGGGAACAGGCAGGAAAGTAGAGGTAAAGCCATAATCAGATCAGCCACGATCTTATCGAATGGCAGCACAGGCTCGAGGGGCAGAATGGCCTACTCTGGTTATGTTCTCATGTACAATCCCTGTCCAAGTGGCCATACCTCGTGTGTGGGTCCAGATAGCAGGAATCAGCCTGACAATTGAAGGTGGTGGAGGGAGACATGGGGATCAGTGCTGGAGTCTGAGCTGGTCCTGTCCTGTCCTGTTCTGCCCTGCCCTTCCCACACTCGCTTTGCAGGAAGGGTCACTAGTCAGTGATCAGATTGTGCCGGATTGCTTCTGGGGGAGGGGAGGTAAGGGGGGGTGGGGGGTGGAGGAGGAAGGAAGAAGGGGGCAGGGGACGAGGAGTGGGGGGAAAGGGGGAGATTGGGAAGGGAAGGTTTGAGGGACAGTGCAGTGGGAGAAGGGGATTGGAACATGGATGAGGGGAAGAGGGATGGGCTGCTTGGAGCCTGGGGTCCAAGACACGGGCTGAGGGATCCTGATAAAGAAAGGATTGCATTTATATAGCACCTTTCATAACCTCAGTACATCCACAAGTGCTTTACAGCCAGTGAAGTATTTCTGAAGCGCAGTCACTGCTGTAATGTAGGAAATGTGGCAGCCAATTTACGCACAGCATGATCCCACAAACAGCAATGTGATAACGACCAGATATTCCGTTTTTTGTGATGTTGGCTGAGGGATAAATATTGGCCAGGACACCAGGGAGAGCTCCCCTGCTTAAAGGTGCCATGGGATCTTCTGTATTTAACTGAGAGAACAGCTTAACATCTCATCTAAAAGATGGCATCTCTGACAGTGTAGCACTCCCTCAGTATTGCACTGGTGATAGGATTTTGGATTCAAGTCTGATGCTGGGTTAATTTGTGTGTGTGCGTGCGCGCGTGTGTCTGTCTGTCTGTCTGTCTGTGTGTGTGTGTATGTATCTGTCTGTCTGTCTGTCTGTCTGTGTTGGGGTGGTTGCTGGCAGTGTCTGTCACTCAGGTTGGAAGGCTGCTTGTTTTATTTTTTGTTTGAGCTAGTCAAGACTGTAGGGCGTTATCTGGGTGGGTCCAACCTGCTCTATGCTTTGTACACACTCTGGAATCACCACATGTCTGAGTGTTGAGACTGCACAGCTAAACTGGAACCCAGCCTCCGAGACACATTCCTGGCCTCACTCTGGGTGAAATGAAGCATCACCAATAGTTGCAGTGAGAGTCGCACATCAGGGGTTGGCAACCCTCCAGGGTAGTTCAGGACTCAGCAGGCATTTAAAGGTTAATCCCTAATTATAAATCAATTAGAGTATAAAGGTTAAAAAGGTCTTAACTACAATTATGCAGGACATTGGTGAGGCCGCACCTAAACAATGTTAAGACTTCTCTTCGAGGGAATGCAGTGAAGATTTACTAGACTGATTCCTGGGGTAAGCAGATTGTTCAATGAGGTGGGATTGAATACTGGCCAATATTTATCCCTCAACTGTCAAGACTGAATAATAGATGACCTAGTCATTCTCAATTTGCTGTTTGTGGGAGCTTGCTGTGTGCAAATCAGCTCTTATATTACAACACCGAACATCAAAAAAGTGTTTCATTGGCTGTAGAGCACTTTGGGATGTCCAAGGTTGTAAAAGGAGCCATATAAATGCAAGTTCTCCTTTTTATTTTTCTCTGTTCTTAAGATTTAAATGCAAATTTCTGCTCTGCAGGTTATGGCCACACAACTCCGGTCTCTGATGGGGGAAAGGCCTTCTCCATCTTCTTCGCTATTCTGGGAGTGCCCTTGACAATGCTGGTCCTCACTGTCATTGTGCAGCGGCTGATGGTCTTGGTGACATACCAGCCAATCCGGTTGTGCCAGGAGAGGCTGGGCTACACCAAGCAGCAGGTCACCCGGTTACATTTCCTCATTCTGCTCCTGCTGATTCTCGTCTGCTTCTTCCTCATCCCCTCTGCCATCTTCAGTGCCATCGAGAGGAGTTGGACTTTCCTCGATGCTTTCTATTTCTGCTTCATCTCCCTCACCACCATCGGCCTGGGTGACTATGTACCTGGAGAACAAAGCAACCAGCTCCTGCGCCCACTCTACAAGCTATCGGTCTCTTGTAAGTAACATCATTTCACCAGGGTAATAAAGAGTCTAACTTCACAGTGAAATCTCTCTCTCCCGCACACACTCTCTCACTCTCTTTCTCTCTCACGCTCCTCTTTCTCGACCCTCCCCATCCGTTCCGTTCCCCCATCTCCATCCCTCCACCTCTCTCCCCATTCTTCTCCCTTTCTCTCCTGCACCCCCTCTCCCTCGTGACCTCTTATCTCCTGTGGCCCCCTCCCCCAGCTCCCCCCGCCCTCTCCCCACACTCCCCCGTGCCCCCGCTCTCTCTCTCCCCGTGCCCCCGCTCTCTCTCTCCCCGTGCCCCCGCTCTCTCTCTCCCCGTGCCCCCGCTCTCTCTCTCCCCGTGCCCCCGCTCTCTCTCTCCCCGTGCCCCTGCTCTCTCTCTCCCCTTGCCCCCGCTCTCTCTCTCCCCCGTGAACCCCTCTCTCCCTCTCCCCCGTGCCCCCGCTCTCTCTCTCCCCCGTGAACCCCTCTCTCCCTCTCCCCCGTGCCCCCCTCTCTCTCTCTCTCCCGTGCCCCCTCTCTCTCTCTCCCCCGTGCCCCCCCGACTCTCTCCCCCGTGCCCCCCCGACTCTCTCCCCCGTGCCCCCCGACTCTCTCCCCCGTGTCCCCCCCCTCTCTCCCCCGTGCCCCCCTCTCTCTCTCTCCCCCGTGCCCCCGTCTCTTTCTCCCCCATGGGCTTCCACTATCTCTCCCCCACGGCCCCCCCCACCAGCCCCCTCCCTCAAACAGAAATGTGCCATTGGCAGATCGTTTGTTGGTTTGGAGCGAAATATACTGTCGGGAGAGGAGGGGGGTGGGGGGGTTCACCCTGTTCTTCTTACTAGGTGCCTTGGGATGTTTTATGTCCACGGTAGGGGGCAGACAGAGTGTCTCACTGAAAGACGGCACCTCCGACAGTGCAGCACTCCATCAGCGTTGCACTGCCAGTGTCAGCTTGGCTTTTCTGATCAAGTCTCTGGAGTGGGACTCAAACCCCCGGCCTTCTGACTCGGTCAAGAGTATAGGCCACTGAGGCCAGGCTCAGAAGCTAGATAAGAACATGTGTTGGCTGGAGTAGGGTGAAAGGGAGGGGGGGGGGGCTTTGTTGGGATGTGGGCGTCACTGGCAAGACCAGCATTTATTGCCCATCCCTAATTGCCCTTGAACTGAGAGACTTGCTTGGCCATTTCAGAGGGGCAGTTAAGAGTCAACCACATTGCTGTGGGTCTGGAGTCATATGTAGGCCAGACCGGGTAAGGATGCGATTTCTTGCTCCCCCTCTCCCCCTTCCCTAATGGGGCATTAGTGAACCAGATGGGTTTTTAATGACAATCGATGAGAGTTTGATGGTCACCATCTCTGAGGCTAGCTTCGTATCCCAGATTTTATTGATTGAAGTTAAATTCCACCAGCTGCCCTGGTGGGATTTGAACCTGTGCCCCCTGAGAATTAGCCTGGGCCCCTGGATTATTGGACCGGTGAAGTTTCCGCTGTGCCACCATCTCCCCACCCACACCCCCCCCCCCCCCAACCCCGAGGGGCGTGCGTGGAGCGTTAGCATGTGGCCGAATGGCCTGCCTCTGTGCAGCCAAGTTCGATCTCGTTGGGTGGGCCGGTCTCTGAGCCGGCGAATGACGGTTTGTCTTTATCTCCCGCAGTTTACCTCCTGTGCGGCCTCGCCGTGATGCTTCTCCTCATCCAGGTGTTCCACAAGGCGGCGGGAATCCACGGCCTCGCCCAGATATTCGACCTCCCCCCGGCCGAGGGCAACGAGCGGGACGAGGAGATGGTCCTGCACCCGGTGGGCCCTCGCCAGAGCAACGGCCTGAAAGCCGACCACCAGCTGAGGAGTCAACCTGAGCCCCCTTCCTATAAGTCCATCCTGCCCTCCATTACTCGGTGACAGAGGGAGAGGCCGAGCCAGCACATGCAGTCGGGGCAGGGGGGAGGTGGAGGGAGTGGCGGTAGTAGGGGTCAAGGGTCAGGGGCGGAGGTTCATGACCTCCCCTCTCTAGGCCCAATCAATTTAAGCTTGGCCGACATGGCTTTGGGAGCACTTTGTTCCCAGGGCCCTCTGTTCTTCCACCTTCGGCCTCCACCCAGGGCCTGCACTGGCACAGCTTTCACTCTAGGCCCTGCCAGCGTTTCACCCGAGTTGGCATCGGGGGTTCAGACCCTCGCTGCCCCTCTGCACACCCCCCACCCCACCACCGCCTTCCCCCAAGTCAGCCAAACCCAGCTCCGACATTGACTAACGTCCGGGCCTCCTGATCTTCCAATAACGTGACAAAGGCTAGTTTGCCACTGCAAAATGACATTGTCAATCCAGATTCCGGGCTGGTACGTTTATGGTAATGGTATTTAAAAAGGGAAAAAGCTGTATTATAACCGGGCCGAGCAAACCTACCACTTGGCAAAGGGGGATGCGCCATCTGACGTGGCCACTCAGGGGAGGGAGGGAGCAGCTTGCCTCTGCCCACCTCTCCGCTCTCCTCTCAGTTTCCACACTTGGCGTTAGAACCCTTGGGATGGGAGGGAGAATCGACCCTCATTTCCCGACGCTTATCCTGCGGCCTTGGCCAAAACGCTTGGCTGTTGGGAACAGCTGCGAAGCCCCCCGTAGTCGAACTGCCTATCCATGCTATTCTCCCTCGACCTGGACTTCAAACCCCAAGTCCTACCTGTGGCCAAGGCAGTCCCTTTCCAACTGTGGAATGTTGTCCGGTTCCATGCCCGTGTCACTAAAATCCACATCTTTGCTTTCTCTCCCTCTGGATCTCCCACCCCCTCACCCTTCACAGCGTGTCGCCTGCCTATCACCCCCATTCTCACTATCCTCCACCCTGCCCCCTTTCCAAAACGATTAAGTTATAAATCCATGTCTTCAAAACCCCCTCTGCAGCCTTGTCCCATCCAACCTGTGTAACCTGCTCCTCCTGGGCTGAATGGCCTCCTTCTGTGCTCTGTCGGTCTGAGCATCGACTGCCCCAAGGCAGTGTTGCAAATGGGAATAAGACGGGCAAATGGACAAAGGGCCTTCGAGGGAGCGAGGCTGGGAGGGGAACCAATGACTCGGTCAAGAAACAAGAGTTTTGAGGGTGACTCTGAAAGGAGGAGGAGAGAAGTGGGGAGGTCTAAGGAGGGAATTCCAGTTGCTACAGAGCTTGGGGAGCCTATAGTTCTCCATTGCTTTCTCCACGGCAACACCTCAACCAATCAGAGTCGACCTTCCAACCAATCAGCTCCCTTTTCCACTGCAGTATGAATTGTTGTGATTGTCTGAAATTTGGAATTCTTGTGTTTGTCCTGATGTGTGCAAGATGAAAAACTTTGTCTCTCTTTCCAGCAAGATTCAAGTTCCAGAGAGTTGCGGGTGGACAGAAGGAAAGGGAGAGAGAGAACTGCGAGGTGTTGATGGTCAGATGATCTGTCTTAGCCTTGGTTGAGGGATACAGAGACCCAGCTGACAGCCTTGTATCTCACTCCCTGAATTGCCAGGACCTTTTGATTTTGACCTTCAGAACACCCACCCTTGTTAGGTGGGGGGGTCAGCTCTCTCCTCCGCGCCAGACTGGACCTGACCTCCAGTCCCATTGCAGAAAGGCTGGGGAGCTGTCTCCGGCGCCCTGTCCAATATCTATCTACAACCAAGAAAGACTAAGACAGATCATCTGACCATCAACACCTCGCAGTTCTCTCTCTCCCTTTCCTTCTGTCCACCCGCAACTCTCTGGAACTTGAATCTTGCTGGAAAGAGAGACAAAATTTTTCATCTTGTACACATCAGGACAAACACAAGAATTCCAAATTTCAGACAATCACAACAATTCATACTGCTGGGGAAAAGGGTGATGATTGGTTGGCGGGTCGACTGATTGCTTTCTCCATGGCAACACCTCGACCAATGGAGAGCTATAGGCTCCCCAAGCTCCGTAGCAGCTAGAATTCCCTCCTTAGACCTCCCCACTTCTCTCCCCCCGCCCCCCCCTACCCTCTTTCAGAGCCACCTCAAGACCCTAGTGTCTCAGCCAAGTCTTCGGTTCCCCTCCCAGCCTCGCTCCCTCCAAGGGCCCTTTGTCCATTTGCCCATCTTATTCCCGTTTGCAACACTGCCTTGGGGGCAGTCGATGCTCAGACCGACAGAGCACAGAAGGAGGCCATTCAGCCCAGCCTGACCAACCCCCAGGGGCTCACCCATGAAGACTCAGCGCCTTCAGGGAACCAAGTGAAGAGACGGTGTTTCTGGCCCTGCTAATGGCCGGACTCACTGAAGATGGGAATCTGTCTACAGCTGCCTTTGTGCACAGGGGTCGGGCCACCAGTTCTGGTTGGACATATTCCCGTCCCGATCAAACAACCCCTCCATCTCCGGCCAGCCATCCAATGAAGATGTCCTTTTTTGGGGGGGGAGGGTAAATTTTCCCAGGATTTTTCCCACAAGAGGCTGCTCATCCTCGAAGATTATACTTTCATCCTTGGAGATTCCGGGATATTTGTTTGGATTTTTGGTAAACCTGTGGAGACTGTTGTTTTTTTTTATCTGTCTGTGTTTATGACTGACGTAATGTGTTGCTCCTGATGTCAAGGTGACCTCATGACTTGAGTTATTTTCAGCTTGTGACTAATTTGTGCCTGGGTTAATTTGAATAATGACTCATTGGACGTGCATGTGTTTGTACACCGAGATGCAAGGAGGCGACATTCTCTTCAACCTTCTTATAGCTCTCACTAACACCCAGCCCAGAGATGAGGCAGTTTGACTCAGTCTCATCTGTGTGTGTGCAGTGGAGCTGGACAAGGTAAGAGTTAGTCCCGTCCACACAACCTTTAGGCCTTAACTAGATATAGGAGCCACAACAAAAGGTAAACCAAGTCAGGGGCTGGGAATTCTGCGGCGAGTAACTCTCCTCCTGACTCCCCAAAGCCTGTCCACCATCTACAAGTCACAAGTCAGGAGTGTGATGGAATACTCCTCACTTGTCTGGATGAGTGCAGCTCCCACATCACTCAAGAAGCTCAACACCATCCAGGACAAAGCAGCCCGCTTGATTGGCACCATATCCACAAACATTCACTCCCTCCACCACCGACACACAGTAGCAGCAGTGTGTGTACCATCTACAAGATACACTGCAGCAACTCACCAAGGCTCCTTAGGCAGCACCTTCCAAACCCCCAACCACTACCATCTAGAAGGACAAGGGCAGCAGACACATGGGAACACCACCACCTGGAAGTTCCCCTCCAAGTCCCACACCATCCTGACTTGGAAATATATCGGCCATTCCTTCACTGTTGCTGGGTCAAAATCCTGGAGCTCCCTCCCTAACAGCACTGTGGGTGTACCTACACCACAGGGACTGCAGCGGTTCAAGAAGACAGCTCACCACCACCTTCTCAAGGGCAACTAGGCATGGGCAATAAATGCTGGCCCAGCCAGCGAAGACCCACATACCATGAATGAATGAAAAAACAACCATTACACACACGTGAGTGCTGCTCACCCAAGGGCTTTATTCACAATTGGCAAGGCTGGCATTTATTGCCCATCCCTAATTGCCCCTTGAAAAGGTAGGGTTGAGCTGCCGTCTTGAGCCGCTGCAGTCCCTGTGGTGTAGGTACACCCACCGTGCTGTTAGGGAGGGAGTTCCGGGGTTTTGATCCCGCGATGGGTGAGGTGTAGGCCCCAGCTGGGGTGGTGTGCAGACTGGAGGCAGTGCTGCACCTGCCACCCTCATCCTTCTGAGTCGGGCGTCAGTAACCCCGGCTCCTCCACCTCTCGCATGCAGCTCCCAACCTTTTCCAGTTGGACTGTGCCATCCACATTCCCATTATTGTGGGGATGCAAGGCTGACTTGAGCAGCTGAACATACACCTACTGAAGATACAAAGCAAAAAATAAATGAAAATTTGCAGAGTTAGGCCTATTCTGAGTTCAGATTTTTTTTCTATTATTCATATGACACTTTTTAATCGTATGTGAAAATTCTGCATTTTACCCGGGACATTCGCTACTTAGCCATGTATTTGCCATGTATTTGCCTTTAGAAATGCCTGATTTTCAGTAGCTTGCATTCGTTTTGATTTCAGTCATTTTTTTCTTTAAAAAGGCTCTTTTAAAAACCTTTGAAAAAGCTTTAGAGGAAGGTTGCTGACCCCTGTTCTAAGTGGAGCTAATAACGGAACTGATGGCCAATTGTGTTTAGGCTCTGAGCCTAGCTCTGCTTGAGGCAGGCCAAATTCATTTATGAAAGTCCCTCGTAACCTTTCATCCCACTGGTCTGCATCTCACCAAAGTTTCTTTGACAGCATCTCCCAAACCTATGATTTCCAGATTTCCACTCTCCAGAAGAATGCACAGGAGCACCAGCATCTCCAAGTTCGCTGCTGAGCATCACTCACTCACTCACTCACTCACTCACATACACACACACATACACAATCGCTCTCACTCACTCACTCACTCACTCACTCACTCACTCACTCTCACTTACATACACACACACATACACAATCACTCTCACTCACTCACTCACTCACTCACTCACTCACTCACTCTCACTTAAATACACACACACATACACAATCACTCTCACTCACTCAATCACTCACTCACTCACTCACTCACTCTCACTTACATACACACACACATACACAATCACTCTCACTCACTCACTCACTCACTCACTCACTCACTCACTCTCACTTACATACACACACACATACACAATCACTCTCACTCACTCAATCACTCACTCACTCACTCACTTACGTACACACACACATACACAATCACTCACTCACTCACTCACTTACACACACAACTCACTCTCACACACACACACATACACAATCACACTCACTCACACACACACATACACAATCACTCACACACACACAACTCACTCACTCTCACACACACACACACACAATCACTCACTCTCACTTACACACACATACACAATCTCTCACACTTTCACTCTCAATCACTCACACACACTCATTCACTCACACTCACACACTCATTCACTCTCACACACACATACACACACGCTCACTCTCACACACGCACAATCACTCACTCGCATACACACACAATCACTCACACGCACACAATCACTCCCTCACACTCTCACTCACACGCACACTCACTCACACACACACAATCAATCACGCACACAATCACTCATACACACACAATCACTCATACACACACAATCACTCATACACACACAATAACTCTCTCACTCACACACACGCACAAACACACGCACAAACACACACACGCACAAACACACGCAAATGCACACGCACAAACACACACACAAACACACAAATGCACACACACACGCACAATCGCGCACACGCACAATCGCACACACACACACGCAGACGCACAAACACACGCACAAACACACGCACAAACACACACATGCACACACACGCACAAACACACACAATCGCACACACACGCACAATCGCGCACAATCGCACACACGCACAATCGCACACACACGCACAATCGCACACACACGCACAATCGCACACACGCACAATCGCACGCACAATCGCACACACGCACAATCGCACACACGCACAATCGCACACACGCACAATCACACAATCGCACGCGCACAATCACACGCAGGCGCACAATCACGCAGGCGCACAATCACACACGCAGGCGCACAATCACACACGCAGGCGCACAATCACACACGCACGCGCACAATCACACATGCACGCGCACAATCACGCACGCACACAATCTCACGCATGCTCACAATCACATGCACACGCACACAATCACTCTCTCACACTCACGCACAATCACACTCACACACAATCACTCTCACGTGCAATCTCTATCACACTCAACCTCTCACACACGGAAACAGTTTCCCCCTGTTTGGCAGGGGGGGGAGCGCGTGCGGGTGGGCGGGCTTCCAATTGGCCCCCCTGGTTGGGGGTGCGCTGCCATTTTACATGGACAAGCTAATTAAGACCCACCCAGCATGACGTCCACGGGTTGGGGGGGGGGCGGGGGGGTGGCTGTGGGGGGTGGGGGATTCCCTAAGCTGAGAGAGTGCTATTTTTCGTGTGTGCAGGAAAGAGCACATTCATCTTCCTGAGGCTAAATGCTGCCTGGAGGGACATTGTTAAACTTTAACTAAAGCTGGGGAAAAGTTTTGCTGCCCTGTCCCCCCACGTGACACTGACACCTGAGTTGGCCATAACTTATATTTTAGAACATTGTGAGATTTTTAAATCCCTCATGAAACCTCACCCGCCCGTGGATGAGGTTTTTATGCTTTTCCCCAGGTCCCCCTGGGTTCCTGGTCTCCCTGGACGGGCAGGTCCATTAATGACTTCAATTACTTTTTAAAGGCCCCAATAGGCCGCTGACAGGTCAGCGCGAGGTCATCCAGCTCAGCCACGCCCCCATCCACCTGAAAATGTGAATAACATCGGGACTTCCGCCTGACATCATCCCCGAGTCACTTCCCAACACGGTGAGCGGGTCCCAGCCCTGCTCACCCACTGGAAGATACAGCTCACACTCACACTCAGAAAAACTCACACTCAGATACACTCACACTCAGATACACACACACTCAGATACACACACTCAGAAACACACACACTCAGATACACACACACTCAGATACACTCACACTCAGATACACACACACTCAGATACACTCACACTCAGATACACACACACTCAGATACACACACACTCAGAAACACACACACTCAGAAACACACACACTCAGAAACACACACACTCAGAAACACACACACTCAGATACACACACACTCAGATACACACACACTCGCACTCACTCACACTCACTCGCTCACACACACACTCTCACACACCACTCACACACTCATTCTCTCACACACGCACACACACACGCACTCACACAAACACACACACACACAATCTTACACTCACTCACATACTCAAACACACCCACTCACCCACACTCACTCACCCACACTCAAACACACACACTCGCACTCACTCACTCACACTCACTCTCACTCACACTCACACACCACTCACACACGCACTCACACACACTCTTACGCTCACTCACATACTCAAACACACTCACTCACCCACACGCACACACACACACACAAACACACACACTCACACACACACACACTCACACACACACTCACTCACACACACTCAAACACACACACACTCACACACACATGCTCACACACTCAAACACATTCACGCACACACACTCAAACACACACACACACACTCAAACACATACACTCACGCACACACACTCAAACACACACTCATGCACACACACTCAAACACACACACACACTCACACACACAAACACATGCACACACACACGCATGCACACACTCATGCACACAGTCTCACACACATGCACAATCGCGTGCACAGTTTCTCTCTCCCTCCCAAACAGCCCACCTGAGAGGTGGAAGATTCTGCCCACAATCTGACACACACACTTGCACTCACTCTCACACACGCACTCACTCTCACACACATACTCGCACTCACATATACTCGCACTCACTCACACACTCGCACTCACTCACACACACTTGCACACACGCACGCACTCACACACGCACTCACACACGCACTCACACACGCACGCACTCACACACGCACGCACTCACACACGCACGCACTCACACACGCACGCACTCACACACGCACGCACTCACACGCACGCACTCACACACGCACGCACTCACACTCACACACGCACTCACACGCACACTCATATACACACGCGCTCACACATGCACACGCGCTCATGCACACACACGCTCACAGACACGCGCGCTCACAGACACGCACGCTCACCCACACTCATATACATACACACACACTTGTGCTCACACGCATGCCTCACACTCATGCATGCACTCACGCATATGCACTCACACACATACACACGCACACACTCACGTGCATGCACTCACACGCATATGCACTCACACACACGCACGCATACGCACTCAAATGCTCTCATGTACACGCACACACGCACTCAAACACACGCACGCATACGCACTCAAATGCTCACACGTACACGCACTCACATATACATACGCACTCACACACACACACCATCCTAACTTGGACAGAGCTGTGGGTGTACCTACCCCACATGGACTGCAGCGGTTCATGAAGGCAGCTCACCCCCACCTTCTCAAGGGCAATTAGAGATGGTGCCAGTGACATGTGTACCTCGAGAATGAATTAAATCAAAAATTTGCTGTGGAATTGAATTGGGTCCCTGGAGGATCATATTCTGCCTCTAATCCAAGGCAGGAACCATGTCCCCAGTCAGACATACTACAACAGCTGACTGTTTGATGATGTTTTAAACCCAATAGGATACAGTTACATTCCATTAAATGCCTCCCCGTCAAGCCACAGTATTCCAGGTATTTGAGTCCAGTTCTCAGAGGGATATTGTGTGGTCTGTCACTGGGCTAGGGACACCGGGGGTGCCTCAATGCATCCCCGTTGTCTACACTCGATCAGCTCGGCCAACAGTTGTGGGGGGGGGGGGGGGGGGGGGGAGGTGGGAGGCACTGCAACTGAGCTCAGCACCCCTGAGTCCAGAGAACGAGGAGATCCTGAGCATTAACCAGCTCTGAAAGGGTGAACCTGGACTTTGGGCTAGCGCAGCTGCCTTGGTCAAATAGCCGCACCAGCAAACAAAAGAGTGCCAGAGAGAAACAATGTTTTAATGGGGGAAGATGTTTGAAAAATTCCATATGAGAAAACACGTAGTGATTTGGGGTGGGGGTGGGGGTGGGGGGGGGTGTGGGGTAGTTTGTTGGGGGGGGTGGGGGAAATGTCAGCGATTGTGAGAATGGATTACCATGAATGATTGGGCAGAGTTTTCTGGTTGCCCCGCGGGTGAGTTGGCCAGGCCCGGCGACCCTCGGAGGTGAGGGACTGAAGCCTCGTGTCCAGCCTGATTAACGCTACCCGGACTGTTAAATGGCTGCTGGGCTGTTCTGTGTGGGGGTGGGGGGGTTGGGGTGTGGGGGTTTAGGGGTCTCCGCCAATTCTTCGGCTGGTGAAGCGGGAGACTCTGCCGTCCGTACAGAGAAAAAAACGCATCCTGCCCGGGTGGTTTTTAAAAATGGAATTTAAATCCACCAGGGAGATGAAGGGGAGTCCCGGAAAAAAAAAATCACTCAAAAAGCGAACACACGGGTTCCAGCTTTAATAAATAAAACCCGTCTGCTTGAGATGCTTGGCGTCGATCATTGGAAGGGCGCGGTGAAACCGTTCTGTCAGCCCTTTAGATTGTTCATTGTAAAAACACTGGGAAGAGGGGAACGCCGTGTGAGAGAGAGTCAAGAACCATCTGGTCGACCAGAGAAGAAAAGGCTTGCATTTATATAGCGCCTGTCGCCACCGCGGGACATCCCAATGCGCCTCGGATGATAGAGCCGCAGAAAAGTTAACAGGTCCAGAAAGAGGCCGTTCAGCCCATCGTGTCCGTGCCGGCCAGAAAGAGGGAAAAAGAAACTTAGCCGCTCGTTTTGACCCCACTTCCCAGCCCCTGGTCCGTAGCCTCGCAGGTTACAGCGCTTCAGGTCCAGGTGCTTCTGTCGAAGGGTCGTGAGGACTCGAAACGTCAACTCTTTTCTTCTCTGCCGACGCTGCCAGACCTGCTGAGTTTTTCCAGGTCATTCTGTTTTTGTTTTGGGTTTCCAGCATCCGCAGTTTTTTTGTTTTTACCTTTTTAATGAGTTGATCGTTTCAGCCTCAATCACCGATTTAGGCAGCAAATTCCAGACACCCACCACCCTCTGGGGTGAATAAGTTTATCCTCATGTCCCCTCTAACCCTTCTCCCAGTCACCTTAAACCTACCGCCCCCCCCTCCCCGGGGATTGACCCCCTCAGTGAGGGGAAACAAGTCTTTACTGTCCACCTTACCCAGGCCCCTCATAGGGTGAATTTTCCCAGCCCCTGGGCAGAGGGGGCGACGGGCGGGAGGGGGTGACGGGCGGAGGGGTGATTGGGCGGAGGGGGTGACGGGCGGAGGGGTGATTGGGCGGAGGGGGTGACGGGCAGAGGGGGTGACGGGCGGAGGGGTGATTGGGCGGAGGGGGTGACGGGCGGGAGGGGGTGACGGGCAGAGAGGGTGATGGGCGGAGGGGGTGATGGGCGGAGGGGGTGACGGGCGGAGGGGGTGATGGGCGGAGGGGGTGACGGGCGGAGGGGTGATTGGGCGGAGGGGGTGACGGGCGGAGGGGGTGACGGGCGGAGGGGGTGATCGAGGGGTGTGCGCAGGAAACCCGGTGAACACAGGCCGCCGGCAGTGAGCCGTGTTTCCCATCATCGGTCAGCGGCAGCTGATTGGGATACATCCACATATCATTAACAGCCCATCTCCACCTCCCCCCCCCACCCCACCCCACCCCACCCCACCCCGGCTCCTGGAGCCCCCACCATAACGTCCGTCCACACCAGCGGGAAAGCCACGCGTGTTTCACAACAGCACACGGACAACGTGCGGTTGGCGGCCTTCGCTTTGGGGGAGCTGAGGTGAGTGAGCAGCAGCTCGCCCGTTATTTACAGGTCTCGGGGGCAACTGATGCCTGATACTGGAGGTGACTGTTGAGGCGGGTGGGGGGGCGGTGGGGGGGGGGTGGGGTGGGGGGGGTAGGGAGAGAGGGGATGGTGCCCAGGGGTATAAGTGCTGGCCAGCCTCGGAGGCGACTGCTGACAGGGTGTCAAGTGCTGCCCTGGCGCTGTATCCCGCACACAGGCAATCGAGGTGGGGGTGCAGGGTAAGCAAGGGGAATGGCCATGTATAAACTGACCATGTCTCTGCAACTGAGACAGATCAGCCGCAGCCCCAGGGATATGATTGGGGTTGGGGTCCTAGCCTGTCCACCCATACACACAACGCAGAGACACCAAAGGGCCACCAGTCGCTCCATACCTTACCCCCTCCCACCCCCTCCAGCACAAACTTCGAGTCCACCACCACTTTACTGGACCGTGCAGCAGTTGGAATGCACACGTTGTACAATCTCCTCGCCAACGCTGGCCATGTAGCAGTCACCGCTAGAGGTGCTCACAGCCCCTTGCAATCTCAGCATCCCGGTTTGGACCAGTGTCCCCCATGTCACAGGTTGACAGGGCAGCCATGCAGCGTGCTCATCTCTGGCCATCCAAGGGGTGACCAGCACTCTCTGGGAAGCATTAAGGGGCGGTCACACAGGGACAGGAATGGTGCTAAGTCCAGCCATGATAACCACGTCCCTCCCTCTCTTTCACGCTGCAGGAGGACCACGTCAGGATCATGTATCCTGGTGACCTAGCTGTATGCCTGATGGACCACAGAGAGTGTAGAAGACTGGAGAGATAGTGACTGAGGCTCCTGGCTGTGCAAAGGCAGGAGCAGCAATCTCATGAAGAAGAGGCAGCAAGGTGCTCCCGCACACGCTGCCCAGGAGCGACAGCGAGCCATGGCTGGTCGGCACCGAGTGACATCCAGGGTCTATAGACACTGCCTGTCATTCCTGCAGATGACTGAGAACCAGTGTAGCCGATGGCTGTGCATGTCTAGGGACCTGGTGGCTCACATCTGCCACTTACTGCAGGGCTTGGCGCCAAGGGGACATGGAGGGCATCCACTGCCAATGGCTGTGAAAGTGACCATGGCGCTCAATTTCTGTGCCAGTGGCTCCTTTCAGGGCTCCACAGGTGACCTCTGTGGGATTTCACAATCCACCACTGACAAATGCATCCATGAGGTCACAGATGCCATCCTCTCCATGGCAACAACTTTGTGCATTTCGCCCAGGACTGGGACAGCCAGGATGCAAGGGCCATTGGATTTGCCCTGATCTCGGGATTCCCACAGGTGCTGGGTGCGATTGACTGCACTCATGCGGCGGTCAGGTCTCGGTTGCTACACTTGGTGGACTTCATCATCCACAAGGGCTTCCACTCACTGAACGTGCAGCTGGTGTGCGACCACCAGAAACGCATCCTGCAGGTGTGCACACGATTCCTAGGAAGTATGCACGACGCCTACATCCTGAGTAGCTTGCAGATCCCTGCAGTCTTCCAGGGTCCACAGGGGCTGCAGGGTTGGCTCCTTGGGGACAATGGTTACCTGCAGAGCCCGTGGCTGATGACACCCGTGCGGCAGCCTCAGACTGCAGCAGAGCAACGCTATAATGAGGCTCATGCAACAGCTCGCAACTTGGTGGGGCAGACCATCGGGACGCTGAATTTGTGGTTCCAGTGCCTGGACCAGTCTGGCGGAGCCTGCAATACAGTCTGCAGAGAGTTTCATGCATTGTCATCATCTGCTGCTCCCTTTACAACCTGGCACTCCAACGGGGAGATGATCTGGCTGAGGAGGAGATGGGGGAGCTGGAGATCTCCTCGGATGAGAAGGATACCGACGGGGGTGAGGGTGAGGCAGTCCTCGGTGGTGACGATGTCGGGGATGAGGCTCTCGCACTGGCTAGATGAGGCAGGTGCACTCGGGAGGCCCTCATCGCTGTTAGATTTGTGGAGGATGATGACGACATGCAGTGAGGTGTCCCCATAGATCCTCACATCGCTGTTGTGAATGTTTGTCTCCAGTCTTGCTTATATGGCAGCACCAATACCCTCTGTGAGAATGCTCCTGTCATGGAGATGCAGTGGAGGCCCTAATAGTTGCTCGATCGCAGGACGATGATGACAACATGCAGTGAGGACACTCCATAGATCTTCACGTAGCCTCTGAGAATGTCTGACTCCTGTCTGGCTGAGGACAGCTTGCTTGCGCTCCATGATCAGGGCCATCTTAAAAACGCAGCCATGAAACTTCAGACACATCTGATGGTGTGTCCGCCTTCAGCACCTCAGCCCTTCAGGAGCTGGTGCAGAGCGTCACTGGTCACAGATGCTGGTGTGATGGGGGCCAGCCCCACCTTAAAAGTGCTGAGAGCTCACAGGGAGAATGAGAGAACTCTGTGGTGCCTGCCCATTAGCAGCAATGAAAAAATTTTGTTAATTTAGTTTAATTGTTTTAACTCTAAAAGAGTTACTTTGACCTAACTTTCCTAACCCCTGCTGCTACATCTTGGTGCTCCCTGGACTTCCACAGTGGAGGTGGGGGCAGCCTGCTGACTGCTCCACCCCGTCCGTGATGTCTTTGGCGGGCATCCTCTAGAGGGCTGAGACCTGGGGAGCCCCGGCCTGCTTTCGGGGTCCCTGCTGTGTGGCAGTGGCACCCTCCTCGGCCTGTGGAGCTGGAGCTGCAGAGGTCACAGGAAGAGGGGATTCAGATGGGCCGGTCACTCCTGGAGCCACCTAGGTGAATGGCCCCAGAGTGTGCACCTGCTGATCCTCCTCCCTATGGGCACCCGAGAGGCCCTGGCTGACTCTGTAAGTGGAAGGGGTAGCTGGAGTGAGACTGAGCTGCCCCGCACCCCTCTTGCGTACACACTGTTGGAGGCCAACTATGGCATCAGCGATGGAGTTAAGCTCGCTCAGCAGTGCAGGAGCGATGTCCTGGACCAAGGTCTCCGTGGCAGCCACCATCCTACCAGTGTTGACCTCCGTGCGTTGGCATGCTGGTGCTATCACCTCCGAGTGCAGGTGCACAGACTCCTCCATCGTGCCTTGCAATCTGAGGAGTGCAGCAGACATCCCTTCCTGATGTTCCCGAGCTTGCCTTTGCAGCTCCAGAAACTGTGACATGACCGATTCCAGAGGCTCATCACCTGACTCAGACTCAGCAACGTTCTGGCCTCCAGCAGTCCTCCGAGTGCCGGGGACCTGGGAAGTCCCTGCCCCCACCTGCTGTGGGATCAGACAGTGCGATGTGCTCACCAGATTGTGATCCTGAGGCTACTGTGAAGCTAGGTCCCACCGAGGTGTGTGTCTTTGCGCTGGGGGAGGGTGTGAGTGAGCGCTGTGATGGGACTTCAGGGAGGGTGCCTCCAGATTCCTTTTTAGAGGTTTCTTCAGAGCTTGATTGGAGGTCCTGGGTCATGGACCCTGTTGGCTGTTTGGCAGATGTGCCTGTGAAAGCCAGGGGAGATAATTGGTGCATGGCAGTGGCCTGTGAAAGAGGGCACATCACTCACAGCATGGTTGTCTGATGGATGTTGCACTGCTGGATCCTCACTTGGGAGAGCAGCGCCGAACTTACCGTCAGTACAGGATCGGTCCTGGTCATCACCAATCAGCTGGATGGCTCTGTTTTCGAAATCTGTCAGAACTTTGATCTCCGGCATCCCTCCACCCGCCTGTGTCCTTTCCCTCCTGTTGTGAGCCTGTTTGTCCTGCATGGATAGGGATGGGGAGAGTGTGTCAGGATGCCTGCCGGGCCAGGTGATAAGTGTGCCTGGCCTGTTTAGGTGGCGAGTGGTCCCATGGACGGGATGAGGACAATGAGGGTGTGTGTGAGAGAGTGAATGGTGATGTCTCTTGCACTGGCAGTGAGTGAGGGCCCTGTGGGTGTGTGATGGGTTTGTGAGTGTGAGAGCGATGAAAAGAGTGACTTACCCTGGTGGAATGGAGGAGATCGTTCATCCTTTTGCGGCACTGGGGGGGCTGTCCTGCTCTGCAGGGCGTTGAGGCTGACCACCGCTGCCCCCGCCTCCCAAGCCGGGTTGGTGATGTCTGCGGCCAGAGCGGGGGGAGAGAACACATCCCATTGAGCCTCCACGGCATCCAGCAGTCGCTCGAGGGACCTGGCATGGAAGGGAGGGGGGGGAGGTGGTGGTGGGGAGGAGGGCTGTGGTCTTTTTGCCTTTGCTGGCCATGTCTCCCGGGCAGCGGTGGTGAGCTGGAGGCGGCTGCCTTTTAAAGATGGCGGCCGGTGTGATGCGACAGTGGGGGGTGATGGCGGGCGGGTGAATGAGAGCCCGCCCGCCATGGAAACAGCGTGTTTCCAGGCAATGCATAAATAATGAGGCGAGCTCGGGAAGATACAGCGTGAAAAACCGCCATATTCGTCGGTGGGTAGGACTCCATTTTACCCGCACTTAGTGCAATCCTGGGAAAATTCCGCCCATAATCTTGTACACCTACACAGCCAATGAGGCTCTTTTCGAAGTGTAGTCACTGCTGTAATGAAGGAAACACAGCAGCCAATTCACTCACAGTAAGCTCCCACAAACAACAATGTGATAATGACCAGATCATGCTTTTTGTGATGTTGATTGAGGGATAAATATTGACCAGGACACTGGGGAGAACTCCCCTGCTCTTCTTCAAAATGGTGCCATGGGATCTTTTACATCCACCTGACAGGGCAGATGGAGCCTCGGGTTACTGTCTCATCCAAGAGATGGCACCTCCAACAGTGCAGCACTCCCTCAGTACTAGAGTGGAACTTGAACCTCGAACCATGTAATTCTGAGGCTATGGCCATAGAGTTAGTTCATTTCCAATTGGTGGAGAGAATGAGGAACACCATGAGGATAGACATATCTGTTGACCAATGGTGGGTGAGTGGAGGCAAGACAGTTGGAGTTGGGCAGGTCATCTAGTGACCCCTCCAGGAATAATCTCCAACCAGAGTTGGAAATCCAAAACTGAGGATTAAATTCTCCACCACAACCTTGTTTTGTGTTGAAACGATAATTCATTTTAGAAGATTACAAAAATGCTTCAAGGAATGTTGCTCAAGATTAACGAGGATAATAAGATAAAGTAAGTCCTACTGTGCAGTGGGAGAGCTGGTGCAGAGACGATGGGTCAAATGGCCACATGAGATCTAATAATTCCACGATTCTGAAGAGACGGAGGGGATACTTAATTCTAGTACACCAGTAAGGATATATTTTATTTCTAGTACAACAGTGAGGGTATATTTTACTTCCAGTAGAGCAGTGGGGATATATTTTATTTCTACTACAGCAGTGAGGGTATATTTTATTTCTAGTACAGCGGTGAGGGTATATTTTATTTCTAGTACAACAGTGGGGATATATATTATTTCTAGTACAGCAGTGGGGATATATTTTATTTCTAGTACAACAGTGAGGGTATATTTTATTTCTAGTACAGCAATGAGGATATATTTTATTTCTACTACAGCAGTGGGTATATAATTTATTTCTAGTAAAACAGTGAAGTTATATCTTATTTTTAACACAGCAGTGAGGATATATTTTATTTCTAATACAGCAGTGAGGGTATATCTTATTTCTAGTACAGCAATGGGGATATATGTTACTTCTAGTACAGCAGTGAGGGTATATTTTATTTCTAGTACAGCAATGAGGATATATGTTATTTCTAGTACGCAGTGAGGGTATATTTTATTTCTAGTACAACAGTGAGGGGATATTTTATTTCGATTACAGCAGCAAGGGTATATTTTATTTCTAGTACAGCAGTGAGGATATATGTTACTTCTAGTACAACAGTGCTGATATATTTTATTTCTACTACAGCAAAGCGGATATTCTTTATTTCTAGTACAGCAGTGGGGATATATTTTATTTCTAGTACAACAGTGAGGGTATATTTTATTTCTAGTACAGCAGTGAGGATATATTTTATTTCTAGTACAGCAGTGGGGATATATTTTATTTCTACTACAGCAATGCTGATATAATTTATTTCTAGTACGGGATTGCGGATATGTTTTATTTCTAGTACAGCAGTGGGGATATACTTTATTTCTAGTACAACAGTGAGGATATATTTTATTTCTAGTACACCAGTGAGGGTATATTTTATTTCTAGTACAGCAGTGAGGATGTATTTTATTTCCAGTACAGCAGCGGGGATATATTTTATTTCTAGTACAGCAGTGAGGATATATTTTATTTCCAGTACAGCATTGGGGATATATACTATTTCTCGTACATCAGTGAGGATATATTTTATTTATAGTACATCAGTGAGGATATATTTTATTTCTAGTACAGTAGTAAGGGTATATTTTATTTCTAGCACAGTAGTAAGGGTATATTTTATTTCTAGCACAGCAGTGGGGATATATTTTATTTCTAGTGCAGCTGTGAGGATATATTTTATTTCTAGTGCAGCTGTGAGGGTATATTTTATTTCTAGTACCGCTGTGGGGATATATTTTATTTCTAGTACAGCAGTGAGGATATATTTTATTTCTAGTGCAGCTGTGGGGTTATATTTTATTTTTGTACAGCAATGCGGATATATTTTATTGGAAGTACAGCAGTGAGGGTATATTTTATTTCCTGTACAGAAGTGAGGTTATATTTTATTTCAAGTACTGCAGTAAGTGTATATTTTATTTCTAGTACAGCAGTGGGGATATATTTTATTTCTAGTACAGCAATGCGGATGTATTTTATTTCTAGTACAGCAGTGGGGATATATTTTATGTCTGGTACAGCTTTGGGGATATATTTTATTTCTTGTACAGCAATGCGGATATATTTTATTGGAATTACAGCAGTGAGGATATATGTTATTCCTGGTACAGCAGTGAGGATGTTATTTTATTTCTAGGAAAATGATTAGTGTTTATTTTAATTCAAATACGGCAGTGAGGATATATTTTATATCTAGTACAGCAGTGAGGATATATTTTATTTCTATTACAACAGTGGGGATATATCTTATTTCTAGTACAGCAATGGGGATATATTTTATTTCCAGTACAGCATTGTCAATATATTTTGTTTCTAGTACAGCAGTGGGGATATATTTTATTTCTAGTACAGCAGTGAGGGTATATTTTATTTCTAGTACAGCAGTTAGGGTGTATTTTATTTCTAGTACAGCAGTGGGGATATATTTTATTTCTAGTACAACAGTGAGGATATATTTTATTTCTAGTACAGCAATGCGGATATATTTTATTTCTAGTACAGCAGTGGGGATATATTTTATTTCTCGTATAGCAGTGAGGATATATTTTATTTCTAGTACAGCAGTGAGGGTATATTTTATTTCTTGTACAACAGTGAGGGTATAATTTATTTCTAGTACAGCATTAAGGGTACATTTTAGTTCTTGTACAGCAATGCGGATATATTTTATTTCTAGCACAGCAATGTGGATATATTTCCTTTCTAGTACAGCAGTGAGGGTATATTTTATTTCTTGTACAACAGTGAGGGTATAATTTATTTCTAGTACAGCATTAAGGGTACATTTTAGTTCTAGTACAGCAATGCGGATATATTTTATTTCTAGCACAGCAATGTGGATATATTTCCTTTCTAGTACAGCAGTGGGGATATATTTTAATTCTAGTACAGCAAAACGGATATATTTTATTTCTAATACATCATGGGGATATATTTTAATTCTCGTGCAGCAATGCGGATATATTTTATTTCTATAAAAGCAGTGGGGATATGTTTTATTTCTAATACAGCAGTGAGGATATATTTTATTTCTAGTACAACTGCAAGGATACATTTTATTTCTAGTACAGCAGTGGGGATATGTTTTATTTCTAGTACAACAGTGAGGGTATTTTTTATTTCTAGTACAGCGGTGGGGATATATTTTATTTCTAGAGCAGCAGTGTGTATATATTTTAATTCTAGTACAGCTGTAAGGATGCATTTTATTTCTAGTACAGCAGTGGGGATATGTTTTATTTATGGTACAACAGTGAGGTTATATTTTATTTCTATAATAGCCGTAAGGGTATAATTTATTTATAGTACAGCAATGCGGATATATTTTATTTCTAGTACAGCAGTGGGGATATATTTTATTTCTAGTACAGCTGTAAAGATGCATTTTATTTCTAGTACAGCAGTGGGGATATGTTTTATTTCTAGTACAACAACGAGGGTATATTTTATTTCTAGTACAGCGGTGGGGATATATTTTAATTCTAGTACTGCTGTAAGGATGCATTTTATTTCTAGTACAGCAGTGAGGGTATATTTTATTTCTAGTACAGCAATGCGGATATATTTTATTTCTAGTACAGCAATGCGGATATATTTTCTTTCAAGTACAGCTGTGGGGATATATTTTATTTCTTTTGCAGCAGTGAGGGTATATTTTTCTTCTAGTACAGCAATGCGGATATATTTTCTTTCAAGTGCAGCTGTGGGGATATATTTTATTTCTAGTACAGCAGTGGGGATATATTTTATTTCTAGTACAGCAATGCGGATGTATTTTATTTCTAGTACAGCAGTGGGGATATATTTTATGTCTGGTACAGCTTTGGGGATATATTTTATTTCTTGTACAGCAATGCGGATATATTTTATTGGAATTACAGCAGTGAGGATATATGTTATTCCTGGTACAGCAGTGAGGATGTTATTTTATTTCTAGGAAAATGATTAGTGTTTATTTTAATTCAAATACAGCAGTGAGGATATATTTTATATCTAGTACAGCAGTGAGGATATATTTTATTTCTATTACAACAGTGGGGATATATCTTATTTCTAGTACAGCAATGGGGATATATTTTATTTCCAGTACAGCATTGTCAATATATTTTGTTTCTAGTACAGCAGTGGGGATATATTTTATTTCTAGTACAGCAGTGAGGGTATATTTTATTTCTAGTACAGCAGTTAGGGTGTATTTTATTTCTAGTACAGCAGTGGGGATATATTTTATTTCTAGTACAACAGTGAGGATATATTTTATTTCTAGTACAGCAATGCGGATATATTTTATTTCTAGTACAGCAGTGGGGATATATTTTATTTCTCGTATAGCAGTGAGGATATATTTTATTTCTAGTACAGCAGTGAGGGTATATTTTATTTCTTGTACAACAGTGAGGGTATAATTTATTTCTAGTACAGCATTAAGGGTACATTTTAGTTCTTGTACAGCAATGCGGATATATTTTATTTCTAGCACAGCAATGTGGATATATTTCCTTTCTAGTACAGCAGTGAGGGTATATTTTATTTCTTGTACAACAGTGAGGGTATAATTTATTTCTAGTACAGCATTAAGGGTACATTTTAGTTCTAGTACAGCAATGCGGATATATTTTATTTCTAGCACAGCAATGTGGATATATTTCCTTTCTAGTACAGCAGTGGGAATATATTTTAATTCTAGTACAGCAAAACGGATATATTTTATTTCTAATACATCATGGGGATATATTTTAATTCTCGTGCAGCAATGCGGATATATTTTATTTCTATAAAAGCAGTGGGGATATGTTTTATTTCTAATACAGCAGTGAGGATATATTTTATTTCTAGTACAACTGCAAGGATACATTTTATTTCTAGTACAGCAGTGGGGATATGTTTTATTTCTAGTACAACAGTGAGGGTATTTTTTATTTCTAGTACAGCGGTGGGGATATATTTTATTTCTAGAGCAGCAGTGTGTATATATTTTAATTCTAGTACAGCTGTAAGGATGCATTTTATTTCTAGTACAGCAGTGGGGATATGTTTTATTTATGGTACAACAGTGAGGTTATATTTTATTTCTATAATAGCCGTAAGGGTATAATTTATTTATAGTACAGCAATGCGGATATATTTTATTTCTAGTACAGCAGTGGGGATATATTTTATTTCTAGTACAGCTGTAAGGATGCATTTTATTTCTAGTACAGCAGTGGGGATATGTTTTATTTCTAGTACAACAACGAGGGTATATTTTATTTCTAGTACAGCGGTGGGGATATATTTTAATTCTAGTACTGCTGTAAGGATGCATTTTATTTCTAGTACAGCAGTGAGGGTATATTTTATTTCTAGTACAGCAATGCGGATATATTTTATTTCTAGTACAGCAATGCGGATATATTTTCTTTCAAGTACAGCTGTGGGGATATATTTTATTTCTTTTGCAGCAGTGAGGGTATATTTTTCTTCTAGTACAGCAATGCGGATATATTTTCTTTCAAGTGCAGCTGTGGGGATATATTTTATTTCTTGTGCAGCAGTGAGGGTATATTTTATTTCTAGTACAGCTGTAAGGATGCATTTTATTTCTAGTACAGCAGTGGGGATATGTTTTATTTCTAGTACAACAATGAGGGTATATTTTATTTCTAGTACAGCGGTGGGGATATATTTTAATTCTAGTACTGCTGTAAGGATGCATTTTATTTCTAGTACAGCAGTGAGGGTATATTTTATTTCAAGTACAGCAATAAAGGTATAATTTATTTCTAGTACAGCAGTGGGGATATATTTTATTTCTAGTACAGCAGTGAGGATATATTTTATTTCTAGTACAGCAGAGAGGGTATATTTTATTTCTACTACAGCAGTAAGGGTATAATTTATTTCTAGTACCGCAATGCGGATATATTTTATTTCTAGTACAGCAATGTGGATATATTTTCTTTCTAATACAGCAGTGGGGATATATTTTATTTCTTGTGCAGCAGTGAGGGTATATTTTACTTCTAGTACAGCAGTGCGGATATATTTTATTTCTAGTACAGCAATACGGATATATTTTATTTCTAATACATCAGTGGGGATATATTTTATTTCTCGTGCAGCAATGCGGATATATTTTATTTCGATAAAAGCAGTGGGGGTATATTTTATTTCTAGCACAGCAGTGGGGATATATTTTATTTCTAGTCGAGCCCTGGGGATACATTTTATTTCTAGAACAGCTGCAAGGATACATTTTATTTCTAGTACAACACTGAGGGTATATTTTATTTCTAGTACAGCAATTCGGATATATTTTATTTCTCGTACAGCAATGCGGATATATTTTATTGGTAGTACAGCAGTGAGGATATATGTTATTTCTGGTACAGAAGTGGGGATGTATTTTATTTGTTGTGCAGCAGTGAGGGTATATTTTATTTCTCGTACAGCAATGCGGATATATTTTATTTCTAGTACAGCAGTGGTGATATATTTTATTTCTAATACAGCCGTGAGGATATATTTTATTTCTAGTACAGGAGGGGGTATATTTTATTTCTAGTACAGCAGTGAGGATATATTTTATTTCTAGTACAGCCGTGAGGATATATTTTATTTCTAGTACAGCAGTGGGGATATATTTTATTTCTAGTACAGCTGCAAGGATACATTTTATTTCCCGTACAGCAGTTGGGATATGTTTTATTTCTCGGACAACAGTGAGGGTATATTTTATTTCTAGTACAGCAGTGGGGATATGTTTTATTTCTAGTACAATAGTGAGGGTATATTTTATTTGTAGTACAGCCGTGTAGATATATTTTATTTCTAGTACAGCAATGGGGATATATTTTATTTCCAGTACAGCATTGTCAATATATTTTGTTTCTAGTACAGCAGTGGGGATATATTTTATTTCTAGTACAGCAGTGAGGGTATATTTTATTTCTAGTACAGCAGTTAAGGTGTATTTTATTTCTAGTACAGCAGTGGGGATATATTTTATTTCTAGTACAGCAGTGAGGATATATTTTATTTCTAGTACAGCAATGCGGATATATTTTATTTCTAGTACAGCAGTGGGGATATATTTTATTTCTAGTGTAGCAGTGAGGATATATTTTATTTCTAGTACAGCAGTGAGGGTATATATTATTTCTTGTACAGCAGTGAGGGTATAATTTATTTCTAGTACAGCATTAAGGGTACATTTTAGTTCTAGTACAGCAATGCGGATATACTTTATTTCTAGCACAGCAATGTGGATATATTTTATTTCAAGTACAGCAGTGGGGATATATTTTAATTCTAGTACAGCAATACGGATATATTTTATTTCTAATACATCAGTGGGGATATATTTTAATTCTCGTGCAGCAATGCGGATATATTTTATTTCTATAAAAGCAGTGGGGATATGTTTTATTTCTAATACAGCAGTGAGGATATGTTTTATTTCTAGTACAGCTGCAAGGGTACATTTTATTTCTAGTACAGCAGTGGGGATATGTTTTATTTCTAGTACAACATTGAGGGTATTATTTATTTCTAGTACAGCGGTGGGGATATATTTTATTTCTAGAGCAGCAGTGTGTATATATTTTAATTCTAGTACAGCTGTAAGGATGCATTTTATTTCTAGTACAGCAGTGGGGATATGTTTTATTTATGGTACAACAGTGAGGGTATATTTTATTTCTAGTATAGCCGTAAGGGTATAATTTATTTATAGTACAGCAATGCGGATATATTTTATTTCTAGTACAGCAGTGGGGATATATTTTATTTCTAATACAGCTGTAAGGATGCATTTTATTTCTAGTACAGCAGTGGGGATATGTTTTATTTCTAGTACAACAATGAGGGTATATTTTATTTCTAGTATAGCCGTAAGGGTATAATTTATTTATAGTACAGCAATGCGGATATATTTTATTTCTAGTACAGCAGTGCAGATATATTTTATTTCTAGTACAGCTGTAAGGATGCATTTTATTTCTAGTACAGCAGTGGGGATATGTTTTATTTCTAGTACAACAATGAGGGTATATTTTATTTCTAGTACAGCGGTGGGGATATATTTTAATTCTAGTACAGCTGTAAGGTTGCATATTATTTCTAGTACAGCAGTGGGGATATGTCTTATTTCTAGTACAACAGTGAGGGTATATTTTATTTCAAGTACAGCAATAAGGGTATAATTTATTTCTAGTACAGCAGTGGGGATATATTTTATTTTTAGAACAGCAGTGAGGATATATTTTATTTCTAGTACAGCAGAGAGGGTATATTTTATTTCTACTACAGCAGTAAGGGTATAATTTATTTCTAGTACCGCAATGCGGATATATTTTATTTCTAGTACAGCAATGTGGATATATTTTCTTTCTAATACAGCAGTGGGGATATATTTTATTTCTAGCACAGCAATGTGGATATATTTTATTTCAAGTACAGCAGTGGGGATATATTTTAATTCTAGTACAGCAATACGGATATATTTTATTTCTAATACATCAGTGGGGATATATTTTAATTCTCGTGCAGCAATGCGGATATATTTTATTTCTATAAAAGCAGTGGGGATATGTTTTATTTCTAATACAGCAGTGAGGATATGTTTTATTTCTAGTACAGCTGCAAGGGTACATTTTATTTCTAGTACAGCAGTGGGGATATGTTTTATTTCTAGTACAACATTGAGGGTATTATTTATTTCTAGTACAGCGGTGGGGATATATTTTATTTCTAGAGCAGCAGTGTGTATATATTTTAATTCTAGTACAGCTGTAAGGATGCATTTTATTTCTAGTACAGCAGTGGGGATATGTTTTATTTATGGTACAACAGTGAGGGTATATTTTATTTCTAGTATAGCCGTAAGGGTATAATTTATTTATAGTACAGCAATGCGGATATATTTTATTTCTAGTACAGCAGTGGGGATATATTTTATTTCTAATACAGCTGTAAGGATGCATTTTATTTCTAGTACAGCAGTGGGGATATGTTTTATTTCTAGTACAACAATGAGGGTATATTTTATTTCTAGTATAGCCGTAAGGGTATAATTTATTTATAGTACAGCAATGCGGATATATTTTATTTCTAGTACAGCAGTGCAGATATATTTTATTTCTAGTACAGCTGTAAGGATGCATTTTATTTCTAGTACAGCAGTGGGGATATGTTTTATTTCTAGTACAACAATGAGGGTATATTTTATTTCTAGTACAGCGGTGGGGATATATTTTAATTCTAGTACAGCTGTAAGGTTGCATATTATTTCTAGTACAGCAGTGGGGATATGTCTTATTTCTAGTACAACAGTGAGGGTATATTTTATTTCAAGTACAGCAATAAGGGTATAATTTATTTCTAGTACAGCAGTGGGGATATATTTTATTTTTAGTACAGCAGTGAGGATGTATTTTATTTCTAGTACAGCAGAGAGGGTATATTTTATTTCTACTACAGCAGTAAGGGTATAATTTATTTCTAGTACCGCAATGCGGATATATTTTATTTCTAGTACAGCAATGTGGATATATTTTCTTTCTAATACAGCAGTGGGGATATATTTTATTTCTTGTGCAGCAGTGAGGGTATATTTTACTTCTAGTACAGCAGTGCGGATATATTTTATTTCTAGTACAGCAATACGGATATATTTTATTTCTAATACATCAGTGGGGATATATTTTATTTCTCGTGCAGCAATGCGGATATATTTTATTTCTAGTACAGCAGTGGGGATATATTTTATTTCTAGTGTAGCAGTGAGGATATATTTTATTTCTAGTACAGCAGTGAGGGTATATATTATTTCTTGTACAGCAGTGAGGGTATAATTTATTTCTAGTACAGCATTAAGGGTACATTTTAGTTCTAGTACAGCAATGCGGATATATTTTATTTCTAGCACAGCAATGTGGATATATTTTATTTCAAGTACAGCAGTGGGGATATATTTTAATTCTAGTACAGCAATACGGATATATTTTATTTCTAATACATCAGTGGGGATATATTTTAATTCTCGTGCAGCAATGCGGATATATTTTATTTCTATAAAAGCAGTGGGGATATGTTTTATTTCTAATACAGCAGTGAGGATATGTTTTATTTCTAGTACAGCTGCAAGGGTACATTTTATTTCTAGTACAGCAGTGGGGATATGTTTTATTTCTAGTACAACATTGAGGGTATTATTTATTTCTAGTACAGCGGTGGGGATATATTTTATTTCTAGAGCAGCAGTGTGTATATATTTTAATTCTAGTACAGCTGTAAGGATGCATTTTATTTCTAGTACAGCAGTGGGGATATGTTTTATTTATGGTACAACAGTGAGGGTATATTTTATTTCTAGTATAGCCGTAAGGGTATAATTTATTTATAGTACAGCAATGCGGATATATTTTATTTCTAGTACAGCAGTGGGGATATATTTTATTTCTAATACAGCTGTAAGGATGCATTTTATTTCTAGTACAGCAGTGGGGATATGTTTTATTTCTAGTACAACAATGAGGGTATATTTTATTTCTAGTATAGCCGTAAGGGTATAATTTATTTATAGTACAGCAATGCGGATATATTTTATTTCTAGTACAGCAGTGCAGATATATTTTATTTCTAGTACAGCTGTAAGGATGCATTTTATTTCTAGTACAGCAGTGGGGATATGTTTTATTTCTAGTACAACAATGAGGGTATATTTTATTTCTAGTACAGCGGTGGGGATATATTTTAATTCTAGTACAGCTGTAAGGTTGCATATTATTTCTAGTACAGCAGTGGGGATATGTCTTATTTCTAGTACAACAGTGAGGGTATATTTTATTTCAAGTACAGCAATAAGGGTATAATTTATTTCTAGTACAGCAGTGGGGATATATTTTATTTTTAGTACAGCAGTGAGGATATATTTTATTTCTAGTACAGCAGAGAGGGTATATTTTATTTCTACTACAGCAGTAAGGGTATAATTTATTTCTAGTACCGCAATGCGGATATATTTTATTTCTAGTACAGCAATGTGGATATATTTTCTTTCTAATACAGCAGTGGGGATATATTTTATTTCTTGTGCAGCAGTGAGGGTATATTTTACTTCTAGTACAGCAGTGCGGATATATTTTATTTCTAGTACAGCAATACGGATATATTTTATTTCTAATACATCAGTGGGAATATATTTTATTTCTCGTGCAGCAATGCGGATATATTTTATTTCGATAAAAGCAGTGGGGGTATATTTTATTTCTAATACTGCAGTGAGGTTATATTTTATTTCTAGTACAGCAGTGAGGATATATTTTATTTCTAGCACAGCAGTGGGGATATATTTTATTTCTAGTCGATCCCTGGGGATACATTTTATTTCTAGAGCAGCTGCAAGGATACATTTTATTTCTAGTACAACACTGAGGGTATATTTTATTTCTAGTACAGCAATTCGGATATATTTTATTTCTCGTACAGCAATGCGGATATATTTTATTGGTAGTACAGCAGTGAGGATATATGTTATTTCTGGTACAGAAGTGGGGATGTATTTTATTTGTTGTGCAGCAGTGAGGGTATATTTTATTTCTCGTACAGCAATGCGGATATATTTTATTTCTAGTACAGCAGTGGTGATATATTTTATTTCTAATACAGCCGTGAGGATATATTTTATTTCTAGTACAGGAGGGGGGTATATTTTATTTCTAGTACAGCAGTGAGGATATATTTTATTTCTAGTACAGCCGTGAGGATATATTTTATTTCTAGTACAGCAGTGGGGATATATTTTATTTCTAGTACAGCTGCAAGGATACATTTTATTTCCCGTACAGCAGTTGGGATATGTTTTATTTCTCGGACAACAGTGAGGGTATATTTTATTTATAGTACAGCAGTGGGGATATGTTTTATTTCTAGTACAATAGTGAGGTTATATTTTATTTGTAGTACAGCCGTGTAGATATATTTTATTTCTAGTACAGCAATGGGGATATATTTTATTTCCAGTACAGCATTGTCAATATATTTTGTTTCTAGTACAGCAGTGGGGATATATTTTATTTCTAGTACAGCAGTGAGGGTATATTTTATTTCTAGTACAGCAGTTAGGGTGTATTTTATTTCTAGTACAGCAGTGGGGATATATTTTATTTCTAGTACAGCAGTGAGGATATATTTTATTTCTAGTACAGCAATGCGGATATATTTTATTTCTAGTACAGCAGTGGGGATATATTTTATTTCTAGTGTAGCAGTGAGGATATATTTTATTTCTAGTACAGCAGTGAGGGTATATTTTATTTCTTGTACAGCAGTGAGGGTATAATTTATTTCTAGTACAGCTTTAAGGGTACATTTTAGTTCTAGTACAGCAATGTGGATATATTTTATTTCTAGCACAGCAATGTGGATATATTTTATTTCAAGTACAGCAGTGGGGATATATTTTAATTCTAGTACAGCAATACGGATATAATTTATTTCTAATACATCAGTGGGGATATATTTTAATTCTCGTGCAGCAATGCGGAAATATTTTATTTCTATAAAAGCAGTGGGGATATGTTTTATTTCTAATACAGCAGTGAGGATATGTTTTATTTCTAGTACAGCTGCAAGGGTACATTTTATTTCTAGTACAGCAGTGGGGATATGTTTTATTTCTAGTACAACATTGAGGGTATTATTTATTTCTAGTACAGCGGTGGGGATATATTTTATTTCTAGAGCAGCAGTGTGTATATATTTTAATTCTAGTACAGCTGTAAGGATGCATTTTATTTCTAGTACAGCAGTGGGGATATGTTTTATTTATGGTACAACAGTGAGGGTATATTTTATTTCTAGTATAGCCGTAAGGGTATAATTTATTTATAGTACAGCAATGCGGATATATTTTATTTCTAGTACAGCAGTGGGGATATATTTTATTTCTAATACAGCTGTAAGGATGCATTTTATTTCTAGTACAGCAGTGGGGATATGTTTTATTTCTAGTACAACAATGAGGGTATATTTTATTTCTAGTATAGCCGTAAGGGTATAATTTATTTATAGTACAGCAATGCGGATATATTTTATTTCTAGTACAGCAGTGCAGATATATTTTATTTCTAGTACAGCTGTAAGGATGCATTTTATTTCTAGTACAGCAGTGGGGATATGTTTTATTTCTAGTACAACAATGAGGGTATATTTTATTTCTAGTACAGCGGTGGGGATATATTTTAATTCTAGTACAGCTGTAAGGTTACATATTATTTCTAGTACAGCAGTGGGGATATGTCTTATTTCTAGTACAACAGTGAGGGTATATTTTATTTCAAGTACAGCAATAAGGGTATAATTTATTTCTAGTACAGCAGTGGGGATATATTTTATTTTTAGTACAGCAGTGAGGATATATTTTATTTCTAGTACAGCAGAGAGGGTATATTTTATTTCTACTACAGCAGTAAGGGTATAATTTATTTCTAGTACCGCAATGCGGATATATTTTATTTCTAGTACAGCAATGTGGATATATTTTCTTTCTAATACAGCAGTGGGGATATATTTTATTTCTTGTGCAGCAGTGAGGGTATATTTTACTTCTAGTACAGCAGTGCGGATATATTTTATTTCTAGTACAGCAATACGGATATATTTTATTTCTAATACATCAGTGGGGATATATTTTATTTCTCGTGCAGCAATGCGGATATATTTTATTTCGATAAAAGCAGTGGGGGTATATTTTATTTCTAATACTGCAGTGAGGTTATATTTTATTTCTAGTACAGCAGTGAGGATATATTTTATTTCTAGCACAGCAGTGGGGATATATTTTATTTCTAGTCGAGCCCTGGGGATACATTTTATTTCTAGAGCAGCTGCAAGGATACATTTTATTTCTAGTACAACACTGAGGGTATATTTTATTTCTAGTACAGCAATTCGGATATATTTTATTTCTCGTACAGCAATGCGGATATATTTTATTGGTAGTACAGCAGTGAGGATATATGTTATTTCTGGTACAGAAGTGGGGATGTATTTTATTTGTTGTGCAGCAGTGAGGGTATATTTTATTTCTCGTACAGCAATGCGGATATATTTTATTTCTAGTACAGCAGTGGTGATATATTTTATTTCTAATACAGCCGTGAGGATATATTTTATTTCTAGTACAGGAGGGGGGTATATTTTATTTCTAGTACAGCAGTGAGGATATATTTTATTTCTAGTACAGCCGTGAGGATATATTTTATTTCTAGTACAGCAGTGGGGATATATTTTATTTCTAGTACAGCTGCAAGGATACATTTTATTTCCCGTACAGCAGTTGGGATATGTTTTATTTCTCGGACAACAGTGAGGGTATATTTTATTTATAGTACAGCAGTGGGGATATGTTTTATTTCTAGTACAATAGTGAGGTTATATTTTATTTGTAGTACAGCCGTGTAGATATATTTTATTTCTAGTACAGCAATGGGGATATATTTTATTTCCAGTACAGCATTGTCAATATATTTTGTTTCTAGTACAGCAGTGGGGATATATTTTATTTCTAGTACAGCAGTGAGGGTATATTTTATTTCTAGTACAGCAGTTAGGGTGTATTTTATTTCTAGTACAGCAGTGGGGATATATTTTATTTCTAGTACAGCAGTGAGGATATATTTTATTTCTAGTACAGCAATGCGGATATATTTTATTTCTAGTACAGCAGTGGGGATATATTTTATTTCTAGTGTAGCAGTGAGGATATATTTTATTTCTAGTACAGCAGTGAGGGTATATTTTATTTCTTGTACAGCAGTGAGGGTATAATTTATTTCTAGTACAGCATTAAGGGTACATTTTAGTTCTAGTACAGCAATGTGGATATATTTTATTTCTAGCACAGCAATGTGGATATATTTTATTTCAAGTACAGCAGTGGGGATATATTTTAATTCTAGTACAGCAATACGGATATAATTTATTTCTAATACATCAGTGGGGATATATTTTAATTCTCGTGCAGCAATGCGGAAATATTTTATTTCTATAAAAGCAGTGGGGATATGTTTTATTTCTAATACAGCAGTGAGGATATATTTTATTTCTAGTACAGCTGCAAGGGTACATTTTTTTTCTAGTACAGCAGTGGGGATATGTTTTATTTCTAGTACAACATTGAGGGTATTATTTATTTCTAGTACAGCGGTGGGGATATATTTTATTTCTAGAGCAGCAGTGTGTATATATTTTAATTCTAGTACAGCTGTAAGGATGCATTTTATTTCTAGTACAGCAATGGGGATATGTTTTATTTATGGTACAACAGTGAGTGTATATTTTATTTCTAGTATAGCCGTAAGGGCATAATTTATTTATAGTACAGCAATGCGGATATATTTTATTTCTAGTACAGCAGTGGGGATATATTTTATTTCTAGTACAGCTGTAAGGATGCATTTTATTTCTAGTACAGCAGTGGGGATATGTTTTATTTCTAGTACAACAATGAGGGTATATTTTATTTCTAGTATAGCCGTAAGGGTATAATTTATTTATAGTACAGCAATGCGGATATATTTTATTTCTAGTACAGCAGTGCGGATATATTTTATTTCTAGTACAGCTGTAAGGATGCATTTTATTTCTAGTACAGCAGTGGGGATATGTTTTATTTCTAGTACAACAATGAGGGTATATTTTATTTCTAGTACAGCGGTGGGGATATATTTTATTTCTAGTACAGCTGTAAGGTTGCATATTATTTCTAGTACAGCAGTGGGGATATGTCTTATTTCTAGTACAACAGTGAGGGTATATTTTATTTCAAGTACAGCAATAAGGGTATAATTTATTTCTAGTACAGCAGTGGGGATATATTTTATTTCTAGTACAGCAGTGAGGATATATTTTATTTCTAGTACAGCAGAGAGGGTATATTTTATTTCTACTACAGCAGTAAGGGTATAATTTATTTCTAGTACCGCAATGCGGATATATTTTATTTCTAGTACAGCAATGTGGATATATTTTCTTTCTAATACAGCAGTGGGGATATATTTTATTTCTTGTGCAGCAGTGAGGGTATATTTTACTTCTAGTACAGCAGTGCGGATATATTTTATTTCTAGTACAGCAATACGGATATATTTTATTTCTAATACATCAGTGGGGATATATTTTATTTCTCGTGCAGCAATGCGGATATATTTTATTTCGATAAAAGCAGTGGGGGTATATTTTATTTCTAATACTGCAGTGCGGTTATATTTTATTTCTAGTACAGCAGTGAGGATATATTTTATTTCTAGCACAGCAGTGGGGATATATTTTATTTCTAGTCGAGCCCTGGGGATACATTTTATTTCTAGAGCAGCTGCAAGGATACATTTTATTTCTAGTACAACACTGAGGGTATATTTTATTTCTAGTACAGCAATTCGGATATATTTTATTTCTCGTACAGCAATGCGGATATATTTTATTGGTAGTACAGCAGTGAGGATATATGTTATTTCTGTTACAGAAGTGGGGATGTATTTTATTTGTTGTGCAGCAGTGAGGGTATATTTTATTTCTCGTACAGCAAAGCGGATATATTTTATTTCTAGTACAGCAGTGGTGATATATTTTATTTCTAATACAGCCGTGAGGATATATTTTATTTCTAGTACAGGAGGGGGGTATATTTTATTTCTAGTACAGCAGTGAGGATATATTTTATTTCTAGTACAGCCGTGAGGATATATTTTATTTCTAGTACAGCAGTGGGGATATATTTTATTTCTAGTACAGCTGCAAGGATACATTTTATTTCCCGTACAGCAGTTGGGATATGTTTTATTTCTCGGACAACAGTGAGGGTATATTTTATTTATAGTACAGCAGTGGGGATATGTTTTATTTCTAGTACAATAGTGAGGTTATATTTTATTTGTAGTACAGCCGTGTAGATATATTTTATTTCTAGTACAGCAATGGGGATATATTTTATTTCCAGTACAGCATTGTCAATATATTTTGTTTCTAGTACAGCAGTGGGGATATATTTTATTTCTAGTACAGCAGTGAGGGTATATTTTATTTCTAGTACAGCAGTTAGGGTGTATTTTATTTCTAGTACAGCAGTGGGGATATATTTTATTTCTAGTACAGCAGTGAGGATATATTTTATTTCTAGTACAGCAATGCGGATATATTTTATTTCTAGTACAGCAGTGGGGATATATTTTATTTCTAGTGTAGCAGTGAGGATATATTTTATTTCTAGTACAGCAGTGAGGGTATATTTTATTTCTTGTACAGCAGTGAGGGTATAATTTATTTCTAGTACAGCATTAAGGGTACCTTTTAGTTCTAGTACAGCAATGCGGATATATTTTATTTCTAGCACAGCAATGTGGATATATTTTATTTCAAGTACAGCAGTGGGGATATATTTTAATTCTAGTACAGCAATACGGATATAATTTATTTCTAATACATCAGTGGGGATATATTTTAATTCTCGTGCAGCAATGCGGATATATTTTATTTCTATAAAAGCAGTGGGGATATGTTTTATTTCTAATACAGCAGTGAGGATATATTTTATTTCTAGTACAGCTGCAAGGGTACATTTTTTTTCTAGTACAGCAGTGGGGATATGTTTTATTTCTAGTACAACATTGAGGGTATTATTTATTTCTAGTACAGCGGTGGGGATATATTTTATTTCTAGAGCAGCAGTGTGTATATATTTTAATTCTAGTACAGCTGTAAGGATGCATTTTATTTCTAGTAGAGCAATGGGGATATGTTTTATTTATGGTACAACAGTGAGGGTATATTTTATTTCTAGTATAGCCGTAAGGGTATAATTTATTTATAGTACAGCAATGCGGATATATTTTATTTCTAGTACAGCAGTGGGGATATATTTTATTTCTAGTACAGCTGTAAGGATGCTTTTTATTTCTAGTACAGCAGTGGGGATATGTTTTATTTCTAGTACAACAATGAGGGTATATTTTATTTCTAGTATAGCCGTAAGGGTATAATTTATTTATAGTACAGCAATGCGGATATATTTTATTTCTAGTACAGCAGTGCGGATATATTTTATTTCTAGTACAGCTGTAAGGATGCATTTTATTTCTAGTACAGCAGTGGGGATATGTTTTATTTCTAGTACAACAATGAGGGTATATTTTATTTCTAGTACAGCGGTGGGGATATATTTTAATTCTAGTACAGCTGTAAGGTTGCATATTATTTCTAGTACAGCAGTGGGGATATGTCTTATTTCTAGTACAACAGTGAGGGTATATTTTATTTCAAGTACAGCAATAAGGGTATAATTTATTTCTAGTACAGCAATGCGGATATATTTTATTTCTAGTACAGCAATGCGGATATATTTTCTTTCTAGTACAGCAGTGGGGATATATTTTATTCCTGTGCAGCAGTGAGGGTATATTTTATTTCTAGTACAGCAATGCGGATATATTTTATTTCTAGTACAGCTGTAAGGATGCATTTTATTTCTAGTACAGCAGTGGGGATATGTTTTATTTTTAGTACAACAATGAGGGTATATTTTATTTCCAGTACAGCGGTGGGGATATATTTTAATTCTAGTACTGCTGTAAGGATGCATATTATTTCTAGTACAGCAGTGAGGGTATATTTTATTTCTAGTACAGCAGTAAGGGTATAATTTATTTCTAGTACAGCAATGCGGATATATTTTATTTCTAGTACAGCAATGCGGATATATTTTCTTTCAAGTACAGCTGTTGGGATATATTTTATTTCTTGTGCAGCAGTGAGGGTATATTTTATTTCTAGTACAGCAGTGCAGATATATTTTATTTCTAGTACAGCAGTAGGGATATATTTTATTTCTAAACATCAGTGGGGATATATTTTATTTCTAGTACAGCAATGCGGATATATTTTATTTCTAGTACAGCAGTGGGGATATATTTAATTTCTAGTACATCTGTAAGGATGCATTTTATTTCTAGTACAGCAGTCGGGATATATTTTATTTCTAATACAGCAATGAGCATATAATTTATTTATAGTAAAGCAGCTGGGATATATTTTATTTCTAGTGCAGCAGTGAGGATATAATTTATTTCTAGTGCAGCAGTGGGGATATAATTTATTTCTAGTACAGCAGTAGGGATATATTTTGTTTCTAATACAGCAATTAGGATATATTTTATTTCTCGTACAGCAATGCGGATCTATTTTATTTCTAGTACAGCAGTGGTAATATATTTTATTTCTAATAAAGCCCTGAGGATATATTTTATTTCTAGTACAGCAGGGGGGTATATTTTATTGCTAGTACAGCAGTGAGGATATATTTTATTTCTAGTACAGCTGCAAGGATACATTTTATTTCTCGTACAGCAGTTGGGATATGTTTTATTTCTAGTACAACAGTGAGGGCATATTATATTTCAAGTACAGCAGTGGGGATATGTTTTATTTCTAGTACAACAGTGAGGGTATATTTTATTTCTAGTACAGCAATTCGGATATATTTTATTTCTCGTACAGCAATGCGGATATATTTTATTGGTAGTACAGCAGTGAGGATATATGTTATTTCTAGTACAGCAGTGGGGATATATTTTATTTCTTTTGCAGCAGTGAGGGTATATTTTTCTTCTAGTACAGCAATGCGGATATATTTTCTTTCAAGTACAGCTGTGAGGATATATTTTATTTCTTGTGCAGCAGTGAGGGTATATTTTTTTTCTAGTATAGCAATGCGGATATATTTTATTTCTAGTACAGCAGTGGTGATATATTTTATTTCTAATAAAGCCTTGAGGATATATTTTATTTCTAGTACAGCAGGGGGGTATATTTTATTTCTAGTACAGCAGTGAGGATATATTTTATTTCTAGTACAGCCGTGAGGATATATTTTATTTCTAGTACAGCAGTGGGGATATATTTTATTTCTAGTACAGCTGCAAGGATACATTTTATTTCTTGTACAGCAGTTGGGATATGTTTTATTTCTAGTACAACAGTGAGGGTATATTTTGTTTCTAGTACAGCAGTGGGGATATGTTTTATTTCTAGTGCAACAGTGAGGGTATATTTTATTTGTAGTACAGCCATGTGGATAGATTTTATTTCTAGTACAGCAGTGGGGATATATTCTATTTCTTGTACAGCAGTGGGGATATATTTTATTTCGAGTACAGCAGTGAGGATATATTTTATTTCTATCACAACAGTGGGGATATATTTCATTTCTAGTACAGCAGTGGGGATATATTTTATTTCTAGTACAGCATTGTCGATATATTTTATTTCTAGTACAGCAGTGGGGATATATTTTATTTCTAGTACAGCAGTGAGGGTATATTTTATTTCTCGTCCAGTAGTTAGGGTGTATTTTATTTCTAGTACAGCGGTGGTGATATATTTTATTTCTAGTAGCGCAATGCGGATATATTTTATTTCTAGTACAGCAGTGGGGATATATTTTATTTCTAATACTGCAGTGGGGATATATTTTATTTCTAGTACGGCATTGTTGATATATTTTATTTCTAGTACAGCAGTGGCGATATATTTTATTTCTAGTTCAGCAGTGAGGGTATATTTTATTTCTAGTACAGCAGTTAGGGGGTATTTTATTTCTAGTACAGCAGTGAGGAGATATTTTATTTCTATCACAGCAGTGGGGATATATTTCATTTCTAGTACAGCAGTGGGGATATATTTTATTTCTAGTACAGCATTGTCGATATATTTTATTTCTAGTACAGCAGTGGGGATATATTTTATTTCTAGTACAGCAGTGAGGGTATATTTTATTTCTAGTACAGCAGTTAGGGTGTATTTTATTTCTAGTACAGCATTGGGGATATATTTTATTTCTAGTACAACACTGAGGGTATATTTTATTTCTAGTACAGCAATTCGGATATATTTTATTTCTCGTACAGCAATGCGGATATATTTTATTGGTAGTACAGCAGTGAGGATATATGTTATTTCTGGTACAGAAGTGGGGATGTATTTTATTTGTTGTGCAGCAGTGAGGGTATATTTTATTTCTCGTACAGCAATGCGGATATATTTTATTTCTAGTACAGCAGTGGTGATATATTTTATTTCTAATACAGCCGTGAGGATATATTTTATTTCTAGTACAGGAGGGGGGTATATTTTATTTCTAGTACAGCAGTGAGGATATATTTTATTTCTAGTACAGCCGTGAGGATATATTTTATTTCTAGTACAGCAGTGGGGATATATTTTATTTCTAGTACAGCTGCAAGGATACATTTTATTTCCCGTACAGCAGTTGGGATATGTTTTATTTCTCGGACAACAGTGAGGGTATATTTTATTTATAGTACAGCAGTGGGGATATGTTTTATTTCTAGTACAATAGTGAGGTTATATTTTATTTGTAGTACAGCCGTGTAGATATATTTTATTTCTAGTACAGCAATGGGGATATATTTTATTTCCAGTACAGCATTGTCAATATATTTTGTTTCTAGTACAGCAGTGGGGATATATTTTATTTCTAGTACAGCAGTGAGGGTATATTTTATTTCTAGTACAGCAGTTAGGGTGTATTTTATTTCTAGTACAGCAGTGGGGATATATTTTATTTCTAGTACAGCAGTGAGGATATATTTTATTTCTAGTACAGCAATGCGGATATATTTTATTTCTAGTACAGCAGTGGGGATATATTTTATTTCTAGTGTAGCAGTGAGGATATATTTTATTTCTAGTACAGCAGTGAGGGTATATTTTATTTCTTGTCCAGCATTGAGGGTATAATTTATTTCTAGTACAGCATTAAGGGTACATTTTAGTTCTAGTACAGCAATGTGGATATATTTTATTTCTAGCACAGCAATGTGGATATATTTTATTTCAAGTACAGCAGTGGGGATATATTTTAATTCTAGTACAGCAATACGGATATAATTTATTTCTAGTACAGCAGTGGGGATATATTTTATTTCTAGTACAGCTGCAAGGATACATTTTATTTCTTGTACAGCAGTTGGGATATGTTTTATTTCTAGTACAACAGTGAGGGTATATTTTGTTTCTAGTACAGCAGTGGGGATATGTTTTATTTCTAGTGCAACAGTGAGGGTATATTTTATTTGTAGTACAGCCATGTGGATAGATTTTATTTCTAGTACAGCAGTGGGGATATATTCTATTTCTTGTACAGCAGTGGGGATATATTTTATTTCGAGTACAGCAGTGAGGATATATTTTATTTCTATCACAACAGTGGGGATATATTTCATTTCTAGTACAGCAGTGGGGATATATTTTATTTCTAGTACAGCATTGTCGATATATTTTATTTCTAGTACAGCAGTGGGGATATATTTTATTTCTAGTACAGCAGTGAGGGTATATTTTATTTCTCGTCCAGTAGTTAGGGTGTATATTATTTCTAGTACAGCGGTGGTGATATATTTTATTTCTAGTAGCGCAATGCGGATATATTTTATTTCTAGTACAGCAGTGGGGATATATTTTATTTCTAATACTGCAGTGGGGATATATTTTATTTCTAGTACGGCATTGTTGATATATTTTATTTCTAGTACAGCAGTGGCGATATATTTTATTTCTAGTTCAGCAGTGAGGGTATATTTTATTTCTAGTACAGCAGTTAGGGGGTATTTTATTTCTAGTACAGCAGTGAGGAGATATTTTATTTCTATCACAGCAGTGGGGATATATTTCATTTCTAGTACAGCAGTGGGGATATATTTTATTTCTAGTACAGCATTGTCGATATATTTTATTTCTAGTACAGCAGTGGGGATATATTTTATTTCTAGTACAGCAGTGAGGGTATATTTTATTTCTAGTACAGCAGTTAGGGTGTATTTTATTTCTAGTACAGCATTGGGGATATATTTTATTTCTAGTACAGCAGTGAGGGTATATTTTATTTCTGGTACAGCAATGCGGATATATTTTATTTCTAGTACAGCAGTGGGGATATATTTTATTTCTAGTACAGCAGTGGGGATATATTTTATTTCTAGTACAGCAGTGAGTGTATATTTTACTTCTAGTACAGCAGTGCGGATATATTTTATTTCTAGTACAGCAATACGGATATATTTTATTTCTAATACATCAGTGGGGATATATTTTAATTCTCGTGCAGCAATGCGGATACATTTTATTTCGTTAAAAGCAGTGGGGATATATTTTATTTCTAATGCAGCAGTGAGGATATATTTTATTCCTAGTACATCAGTGAGGATATATTTTATTCATAGCACAGCAGTGGGGATATGTTTTATTTCTAGTACAACAGTGAGGGTATATTTTATTTCTAGTACAGCAATTTGGATATATTTTATTTCTCGTACAGCAATGCGGATATATTTTATTGGTAGTACAGCAGTGAGGATATATGTTATTTCTAGTACAGCAGTGGGGATATATTCTATTTCTTGTACAGCAGTGGGGATATATTTTATTTCTAGTACAGCAGTGAGGATATATTTTATTTCTAGTGCAGCAGTGGGGATATATTTCATTTCTAGTATAGCAGTGGGGATATATTTTATTTCTAGTACAGCATTGTTGATATATTTTATTTCTATTTTGCAGTGGGGATATATTTTATTTCTAGTACAGCAGTGAGGGTATATTTTATTTCTAGTACAGCAATAAGGGTGTATTGTATTTCTAGTACAGCAGTGGGGATATATTCTATTTCTTGTACAGCAGTGGGGATATATTTTATTTCGAGTACAGCAGTGAGGATATATTTTATTTCTATCACAACAGTGGGGATATATTTCATTTCTAGTACAGCAGTGGGGATATATTTTATTTCTAGTACAGCATTGTCGATATATTTTATTTCTAGTACAGCAGTGGGGATATATTTTATTTCTAGTACAGCAGTGAGGGTATATTTTATTTCTCGTCCAGTAGTTAGGGTGTATTTTATTTCTAGTACAGCGGTGGTGATATATTTTATTTCTAGTAGCGCAATGCGGATATATTTTATTTCTAGTACAGCAGTTGGGATATGTTTTATTTCTAATACTGCAGTGAGGATATATTCTATTCTAGTACAGCAGTGAGGATATATTTTATTTCTAGCACAGCAGTGGAGATATATTTTATTTCTAGTACAGCAGTGGGGATATATTCTATTTCTTGTACATCAGTGGGGATATATTTTATTTCTAGCACAGCAGTGGGGATATATTTTATTTCTAGTACAGCACTGGTGATACATTTTATTTCTAGTACAGCTGCAAGGATACATTTTATTTCTAGTACAACAGTGGGGATATGTTTTATTTCTAGTACGACAGTGAGGGTATACTTTATTTCTAGTACAGCAATGCGGATATATTTTATTTCTAGTACAGCAGTGGGGATATATTTTAATTCTAGTACAGCAGTGGGGATATATTTTATTTCTTGTACAGCAGTGGCGATATATTCTATTTCTTGTACAGCAGTGGGGATATATTTTATTTCTAGTACAGCAGTGAGGATATATTTTATTTCTATCACAACAGTGGGGATATATTTCATTTCTTGTACAGCAGTGGGGATATATTTTATTTCTAGTACGGCATTGTCGATATATTTTATTTCTAGTACAGCAGTGGCGATATATTTTATTTCTAGTACAGCAGTGAGGGTATATTTTATTTCTAGTACAGCAGTGGGGATATATTTTATTTCTAGTACAGCAGTGAGGGTATATTTTATTTCTAGTACAGCAGTTAGGGTGTATTTTATTTCTAGTACAGCATTGGGGATATATTTTATTTCTAGTACAGCAGTGAGGGTATATTTTATTTCTGGTACAGCAATGCGGATATATTTTATTTCTAGTACAGCAGTGGGGATATATTTTATTTCTAGTACAGCAGTGGGGATATATTTTATTTCTAGTACAGCAGTGAGTGTATATTTTACTTCTAGTACAGCAGTGCGGATATATTTTATTTCTAGTACAGCAATACGGATATATTTTATTTCTAATACATCAGTGGGGATATATTTTAATTCTCGTGCAGCAATGCGGATATATTTTATTTCGTTAAAAGCAGTGGGGATATATTTTATTTCTAATGCAGCAGAGAGGATATATTTTATTCCTAGTACATCAGTGAGGATATATTTTATTTCTAGCACAGCTGTGGGGATATGTTTTATTTCTAGTACAACAGTGAGGGTATATTTTATTTCTAGTACAGCAATTTGGATATATTTTATTTCTCGTACAGCAATGCGGATATATTTTATTGGTAGTACAGCAGTGAGGATATATGTTATTTCTAGTACAGCAGTGGGGATATATTCTATTTCTTGTACAGCAGTGGGGATATATTTTATTTCTAGTACAGCAGTGAGGATATATTTTATTTCTATCACAACAGTGGGGATATATTTCATTTCTAGTATAGCAGTGGGGATATATTTTATTTCTAGTACAGCATTGTTGATATATTTTATTTCTATTTTGCAGTGGGGATATATTTTATTTCTAGTACAGCAGTGAGGGTATATTTTATTTCTAGTACAGCAATAAGGGTGTATTGTATTTCTAGTACTGCAGTGGGGATATATTTTATTTCTAGTGCAGCAGTGAGGGTATATTTTATTTCTGGTACAGCAATGCGTATATATTTTATTTCTAGTACAGCAGTGGGGATATATTTTATTTCTAGTACAGCAGTGGGGATATATTTTATTTCTAGTACAGAAGTGAGGGTATATTTTACTTCTAGTACAGCAGTGCGGATATATTTTATTTCTAGTACAGCAATACGGATATATTTTATTTCTAATACATCAGTGGGAATATATTTTAATTCTCGTGCAGCAATGCGGATATATTTTATTTCGATAAAAGCAGTGGGGATATATTTTATTTCTAATGCAGCAGTGAGGATATATTTTATTTCTAGTACATCAGTGAGGATATATTTTATTTCTAGCACAGCAGTGGGGATATATTTTATTTCTCTTTCAGCACTGGTGATACATTTTATTCCTAGTACAGCTGCAAGGATACATTTTATTTCTAGTACAACAGTGGGGATATATTTTATTTCTAGTACAACAGTGAGGGTATATTTTATTTCTAGTACAGCAATTTGGATATATTTTATTTCTCGTACAGCAATGCGGATATATTTTATTGGTAGTACAGCAGTGAGGATATATGTTATTTCTGTTACAGAAGTGGGGATGTATTTTATTTGTTGTGCAGCAGTGAGGGTATATTTTATTTCTCGTACAGCAAAGCGGATATATTTTATTTCTAGTACAGCAGTGGTGATATATTTTATTTCTAATACAGCCGTGAGGATATATTTTATTTCTAGTACAGGAGGGGGGTATATTTTATTTCTAGTACAGCAGTGAGGATATATTTTATTTCTAGTACAGCCGTGAGGATATATTTTATTTCTAGTACAGCAGTGGGGATATATTTTATTTCTAGTACAGCTGCAAGGATACATTTTATTTCCCGTACAGCAGTTGGGATATGTTTTATTTCTCGGACAACAGTGAGGGTATATTTTATTTCTAGTACAGCAGTGGGGATATGTTTTATTTCTAGTACAATAGTGAGGTTATATTTTATTTGTAGTACAGCCGTGTAGATATATTTTATTTCTAGTACAGCAATGGGGATATATTTTATTTCCAGTACAGCATTGTCAATATATTTTGTTTCTAGTACAGCAGTGGGGATATATTTTATTTCTAGTACAGCAGTGAGGGTATATTTTATTTCTAGTACAGCAGTTAGGGTGTATTTTATTTCTAGTACAGCAGTGGGGATATATTTTATTTCTAGTACAGCAGTGAGGATATATTTTATTTCTAGTACAGCAATGCGGATATATTTTATTTCTAGTACAGCAGTGGGGATATATTTTATTTCTAGTGTAGCAGTGAGGATATATTTTATTTCTAGTACAGCAGTGAGGGTATATTTTATTTCTTGTACAGCAGTGAGGGTATAATTTATTTCTAGTACAGCATTAAGGGTACCTTTTAGTTCTAGTACAGCAATGCGGATATATTTTATTTCTAGCACAGCAATGTGGATATATTTTATTTCAAGTACAGCAGTGGGGATATATTTTAATTCTAGTACAGCAATACGGATATAATTTATTTCTAATACATCAGTGGGGATATATTTTAATTCTCGTGCAGCAATGCGGATATATTTTATTTCTATAAAAGCAGTGGGGATATGTTTTATTTCTAATACAGCAGTGAGGATATATTTTATTTCTAGTACAGCTGCAAGGGTACATTTTTTTTCTAGTACAGCAGTGGGGATATGTTTTATTTCTAGTACAACATTGAGGGTATTATTTATTTCTAGTACAGCGGTGGGGATATATTTTATTTCTAGAGCAGCAGTGTGTATATATTTTAATTCTAGTACAGCTGTAAGGATGCATTTTATTTCTAGTACAGCAATGGGGATATGTTTTATTTATGGTACAACAGTGAGGGTATATTTTATTTCTAGTATAGCCGTAAGGGTATAATTTATTTATAGTACAGCAATGCGGATATATTTTATTTCTAGTACAGCAGTGGGGATATATTTTATTTCTAGTACAGCTGTAAGGATGCTTTTTATTTCTAGTACAGCAGTGGGGATATGTTTTATTTCTAGTACAACAATGAGGGTATATTTTATTTCTAGTATAGCCGTAAGGGTATAATTTATTTATAGTACAGCAATGCGGATATATTTTATTTCTAGTACAGCAGTGCGGATATATTTTATTTCTAGTACAGCTGTAAGGATGCATTTTATTTCTAGTACAGCAGTGGGGATATGTTTTATTTCTAGTACAACAATGAGGGTATATTTTATTTCTAGTACAGCGGTGGGGATATATTTTAATTCTAGTACAGCTGTAAGGTTGCATATTATTTCTAGTACAGCAGTGGGGATATGTCTTATTTCTAGTACAACAGTGAGGGTATATTTTATTTCAAGTACAGCAATAAGGGTATAATTTATTTCTAGTACAGCAATGCGGATATATTTTATTTCTAGTACAGCAATGCGGATATATTTTCTTTCTAGTACAGCAGTGGGGATATATTTTATTCCTGTGCAGCAGTGAGGGTATATTTTATTTCTAGTACAGCAATGCGGATATATTTTATTTCTAGTACAGCTGTAAGGATGCATTTTATTTCTAGTACAGCAGTGGGGATATGTTTTATTTTTAGTACAACAATGAGGGTATATTTTATTTCCAGTACAGCGGTGGGGATATATTTTAATTCTAGTACTGCTGTAAGGATGCATATTATTTCTAGTACAGCAGTGAGGGTATATTTTATTTCTAGTACAGCAGTAAGGGTATAATTTATTTCTAGTACAGCAATGCGGATATATTTTATTTCTAGTACAGCAATGCGGATATATTTTCTTTCAAGTACAGCTGTGGGGATATATTTTATTTCTTGTGCAGCAGTGAGGGTATATTTTATTTCTAGTACAGCAGTGCAGATATATTTTATTTCTAGTACAGCAGTAGGGATATATTTTATTTCTAAACATCAGTGGGGATATATTTTATTTCTAGTACAGCAATGCGGATATATTTTATTTCTAGTACAGCAGTGGGGATATATTTAATTTCTAGTACATCTGTAAGGATGCATTTTATTTCTAGTACAGCAGTCGGGATATATTTTATTTCTAATACAGCAATGAGCATATAATTTATTTATAGTAAAGCAGCTGGGATATATTTTATTTCTAGTGCAGCAGTGAGGATATAATTTATTTCTAGTGCAGCAGTGGGGATATAATTTATTTCTAGTACAGCAGTAGGGATATATTTTGTTTCTAATACAGCAATTAGGATATATTTTATTTCTCGTACAGCAATGCGGATCTATTTTATTTCTAGTACAGCAGTGGTAATATATTTTATTTCTAATAAAGCCCTGAGGATATATTTTATTTCTAGTACAGCAGGGGGGTATATTTTATTGCTAGTACAGCAGTGAGGATATATTTTATTTCTAGTACAGCTGCAAGGATACATTTTATTTCTCGTACAGCAGTTGGGATATGTTTTATTTCTAGTACAACAGTGAGGGCATATTATATTTCAAGTACAGCAGTGGGGATATGTTTTATTTCTAGTACAACAGTGAGGGTATATTTTATTTCTAGTACAGCAATTCGGATATATTTTATTTCTCGTACAGCAATGCGGATATATTTTATTGGTAGTACAGCAGTGAGGATATATGTTATTTCTAGTACAGCAGTGGGGATGTATTTTATTTCTTTTGCAGCAGTGAGGGTATATTTTTCTTCTAGTACAGCAATGCGGATATATTTTCTTTCAAGTACAGCTGTGAGGATATATTTTATTTCTTGTGCAGCAGTGAGGGTATATTTTTTTTCTAGTATAGCAATGCGGATATATTTTATTTCTAGTACAGCAGTGGTGATATATTTTATTTCTAATAAAGCCTTGAGGATATATTTTATTTCTAGTACAGCAGGGGGGTATATTTTATTTCTAGTACAGCAGTGAGGATATATTTTATTTCTAGTACAGCCGTGAGGATATATTTTATTTCTAGTACAGCAGTGGGGATATATTTTATTTCTAGTACAGCTGCAAGGATACATTTTATTTCTTGTACAGCAGTTGGGATATGTTTTATTTCTAGTACAACAGTGAGGGTATATTTTGTTTCTAGTACAGCAGTGGGGATATGTTTTATTTCTAGTGCAACAGTGAGGGTATATTTTATTTGTAGTACAGCCATGTGGATAGATTTTATTTCTAGTACAGCAGTGGGGATATATTCTATTTCTTGTACAGCAGTGGGGATATATTTTATTTCGAGTACAGCAGTGAGGATATATTTTATTTCTATCACAACAGTGGGGATATATTTCATTTCTAGTACAGCAGTGGGGATATATTTTATTTCTAGTACAGCATTGTCGATATATTTTATTTCTAGTACAGCAGTGGGGATATATTTTATTTCTAGTACAGCAGTGAGGGTATATTTTATTTCTCGTCCAGTAGTTAGGGTGTATATTATTTCTAGTACAGCGGTGGTGATATATTTTATTTCTAGTAGCGCAATGCGGATATATTTTATTTCTAGTACAGCAGTGGGGATATATTTTATTTCTAATACTGCAGTGGGGATATATTTTATTTCTAGTACGGCATTGTTGATATATTTTATTTCTAGTACAGCAGTGGCGATATATTTTATTTCTAGTACAGCATTGGGGATATATTTTATTTCTAGTACAGCAGTGAGGGTATATTTTATTTCTGGTACAGCAATGCGGATATATTTTATTTCTAGTACAGCAGTGGGGATATATTTTATTTCTAGTACAGCAGTGGGGATATATTTTATTTCTAGTACAGCAGTGAGTGTATATTTTACTTCTAGTACAGCAGTGCGGATATATTTTATTTCTAGTACAGCAATACGGATATATTTTATTTCTAATACATCAGTGGGGATATATTTTAATTCTCGTGCAGCAATGCGGATACATTTTATTTCGTTAAAAGCAGTGGGGATATATTTTATTTCTAATGCAGCAGTGAGGATATATTTTATTCCTAGTACATCAGTGAGGATATATTTTATTCATAGCACAGCAGTGGGGATATGTTTTATTTCTAGTACAACAGTGAGGGTATATTTTATTTCTAGTACAGCAATTTGGATATATTTTATTTCTCGTACAGCAATGCGGATATATTTTATTGGTAGTACAGCAGTGAGGATATATGTTATTTCTAGTACAGCAGTGGGGATATATTCTATTTCTTGTACAGCAGTGGGGATATATTTTATTTCTAGTACAGCAGTGAGGATATATTTTATTTCTAGTGCAGCAGTGGGGATATATTTCATTTCTAGTATAGCAGTGGGGATATATTTTATTTCTAGTACAGCATTGTTGATATATTTTATTTCTATTTTGCAGTGGGGATATATTTTATTTCTAGTACAGCAGTGAGGGTATATTTTATTTCTAGTACAGCAATAAGGGTGTATTGTATTTCTAGTACAGCAGTGGGGATATATTCTATTTCTTGTACAGCAGTGGGGATATATTTTATTTCGAGTACAGCAGTGAGGATATATTTTATTTCTATCACAACAGTGGGGATATATTTCATTTCTAGTACAGCAGTGGGGATATATTTTATTTCTAGTACAGCATTGTCGATATATTTTATTTCTAGTACAGCAGTGGGGATATATTTTATTTCTAGTACAGCAGTGAGGGTATATTTTATTTCTCGTCCAGTAGTTAGGGTGTATTTTATTTCTAGTACAGCGGTGGTGATATATTTTATTTCTAGTAGCGCAATGCGGATATATTTTATTTCTAGTACAGCAGTTGGGATATGTTTTATTTCTAATACTGCAGTGAGGATATATTCTATTCTAGTACAGCAGTGAGGATATATTTTATTTCTAGCACAGCAGTGGAGATATATTTTATTTCTAGTACAGCAGTGGGGATATATTCTATTTCTTGTACATCAGTGGGGATATATTTTATTTCTAGCACAGCAGTGGGGATATATTTTATTTCTAGTACAGCACTGGTGATACATTTTATTTCTAGTACAGCTGCAAGGATACATTTTATTTCTAGTACAACAGTGGGGATATGTTTTATTTCTAGTACGACAGTGAGGGTATACTTTATTTCTAGTACAGCAATGCGGATATATTTTATTTCTAGTACAGCAGTGGGGATATATTTTAATTCTAGTACAGCAGTGGGGATATATTTTATTTCTTGTACAGCAGTGGCGATATATTCTATTTCTTGTACAGCAGTGGGGATATATTTTATTTCTAGTACAGCAGTGAGGATATATTTTATTTCTATCACAACAGTGGGGATATATTTCATTTCTTGTACAGCAGTGGGGATATATTTTATTTCTAGTACGGCATTGTCGATATATTTTATTTCTAGTACAGCAGTGGCGATATATTTTATTTCTAGTACAGCAGTGAGGGTATATTTTATTTCTAGTACAGCAGTGGGGATATATTTTATTTCTAGTACAGCAGTGAGGGTATATTTTATTTCTAGTACAGCAGTTAGGGTGTATTTTATTTCTAGTACAGCATTGGGGATATATTTTATTTCTAGTACAGCAGTGAGGGTATATTTTATTTCTGGTACAGCAATGCGGATATATTTTATTTCTAGTACAGCAGTGGGGATATATTTTATTTCTAGTACAGCAGTGGGGATATATTTTATTTCTAGTACAGCAGTGAGTGTATATTTTACTTCTAGTACAGCAGTGCGGATATATTTTATTTCTAGTACAGCAATACGGATATATTTTATTTCTAATACATCAGTGGGGATATATTTTAATTCTCGTGCAGCAATGCGGATATATTTTATTTCGTTAAAAGCAGTGGGGATATATTTTATTTCTAATGCAGCAGAGAGGATATATTTTATTCCTAGTACATCAGTGAGGATATATTTTATTTCTAGCACAGCTGTGGGGATATGTTTTATTTCTAGTACAACAGTGAGGGTATATTTTATTTCTAGTACAGCAATTTGGATATATTTTATTTCTCGTACAGCAATGCGGATATATTTTATTGGTAGTACAGCAGTGAGGATATATGTTATTTCTAGTACAGCAGTGGGGATATATTCTATTTCTTGTACAGCAGTGGGGATATATTTTATTTCTAGTACAGCAGTGAGGATATATTTTATTTCTATCACAACAGTGGGGATATATTTCATTTCTAGTATAGCAGTGGGGATATATTTTATTTCTAGTACAGCATTGTTGATATATTTTATTTCTATTTTGCAGTGGGGATATATTTTATTTCTAGTACAGCAGTGAGGGTATATTTTATTTCTAGTACAGCAATAAGGGTGTATTGTATTTCTAGTACTGCAGTGGGGATATATTTTATTTCTAGTGCAGCAGTGAGGGTATATTTTATTTCTGGTACAGCAATGCGTATATATTTTATTTCTAGTACAGCAGTGGGGATATATTTTATTTCTAGTACAGCAGTGGGGATATATTTTATTTCTAGTACAGAAGTGAGGGTATATTTTACTTCTAGTACAGCAGTGCGGATATATTTTATTTCTAGTACAGCAATACGGATATATTTTATTTCTAATACATCAGTGGGAATATATTTTAATTCTCGTGCAGCAATGCGGATATATTTTATTTCGATAAAAGCAGTGGGGATATATTTTATTTCTAATGCAGCAGTGAGGATATATTTTATTTCTAGTACATCAGTGAGGATATATTTTATTTCTAGCACAGCAGTGGGGATATATTTTATTTCTCTTTCAGCACTGGTGATACATTTTATTCCTAGTACAGCTGCAAGGATACATTTTATTTCTAGTACAACAGTGGGGATATATTTTATTTCTAGTACAACAGTGAGGGTATATTTTATTTCTAGTACAGCAATTTGGATATATTTTATTTCTCGTACAGCAATGCGGATATATTTTATTGGTAGTACAGCAGTGAGGATATATGTTATTTCTGTTACAGAAGTGGGGATGTATTTTATTTGTTGTGCAGCAGTGAGGGTATATTTTATTTCTCGTACAGCAAAGCGGATATATTTTATTTCTAGTACAGCAGTGGTGATATATTTTATTTCTAATACAGCCGTGAGGATATATTTTATTTCTAGTACAGGAGGGGGGTATATTTTATTTCTAGTACAGCAGTGAGGATATATTTTATTTCTAGTACAGCCGTGAGGATATATTTTATTTCTAGTACAGCAGTGGGGATATATTTTATTTCTAGTACAGCTGCAAGGATACATTTTATTTCCCGTACAGCAGTTGGGATATGTTTTATTTCTCGGACAACAGTGAGGGTATATTTTATTTCTAGTACAGCAGTGGGGATATGTTTTATTTCTAGTACAATAGTGAGGTTATATTTTATTTGTAGTACAGCCGTGTAGATATATTTTATTTCTAGTACAGCAATGGGGATATATTTTATTTCCAGTACAGCATTGTCAATATATTTTGTTTCTAGTACAGCAGTGGGGATATATTTTATTTCTAGTACAGCAGTGAGGGTATATTTTATTTCTAGTACAGCAGTTAGGGTGTATTTTATTTCTAGTACAGCAGTGGGGATATATTTTATTTCTAGTACAGCAGTGAGGATATATTTTATTTCTAGTACAGCAATGCGGATATATTTTATTTCTAGTACAGCAGTGGGGATATATTTTATTTCTAGTGTAGCAGTGAGGATATATTTTATTTCTAGTACAGCAGTGAGGGTATATTTTATTTCTTGTACAGCAGTGAGGGTATAATTTATTTCTAGTACAGCATTAAGGGTACCTTTTAGTTCTAGTACAGCAATGCGGATATATTTTATTTCTAGCACAGCAATGTGGATATATTTTATTTCAAGTACAGCAGTGGGGATATATTTTAATTCTAGTACAGCAATACGGATATAATTTATTTCTAATACATCAGTGGGGATATATTTTAATTCTCGTGCAGCAATGCGGATATATTTTATTTCTATAAAAGCAGTGGGGATATGTTTTATTTCTAATACAGCAGTGAGGATATATTTTATTTCTAGTACAGCTGCAAGGGTACATTTTTTTTCTAGTACAGCAGTGGGGATATGTTTTATTTCTAGTACAACATTGAGGGTATTATTTATTTCTAGTACAGCGGTGGGGATATATTTTATTTCTAGAGCAGCAGTGTGTATATATTTTAATTCTAGTACAGCTGTAAGGATGCATTTTATTTCTAGTACAGCAATGGGGATATGTTTTATTTATGGTACAACAGTGAGGGTATATTTTATTTCTAGTATAGCCGTAAGGGTATAATTTATTTATAGTACAGCAATGCGGATATATTTTATTTCTAGTACAGCAGTGGGGATATATTTTATTTCTAGTACAGCTGTAAGGATGCTTTTTATTTCTAGTACAGCAGTGGGGATATGTTTTATTTCTAGTACAACAATGAGGGTATATTTTATTTCTAGTATAGCCGTAAGGGTATAATTTATTTATAGTACAGCAATGCGGATATATTTTATTTCTAGTACAGCAGTGCGGATATATTTTATTTCTAGTACAGCTGTAAGGATGCATTTTATTTCTAGTACAGCAGTGGGGATATGTTTTATTTCTAGTACAACAATGAGGGTATATTTTATTTCTAGTACAGCGGTGGGGATATATTTTAATTCTAGTACAGCTGTAAGGTTGCATATTATTTCTAGTACAGCAGTGGGGATATGTCTTATTTCTAGTACAACAGTGAGGGTATATTTTATTTCAAGTACAGCAATAAGGGTATAATTTATTTCTAGTACAGCAATGCGGATATATTTTATTTCTAGTACAGCAATGCGGATATATTTTCTTTCTAGTACAGCAGTGGGGATATATTTTATTCCTGTGCAGCAGTGAGGGTATATTTTATTTCTAGTACAGCAATGCGGATATATTTTATTTCTAGTACAGCTGTAAGGATGCATTTTATTTCTAGTACAGCAGTGGGGATATGTTTTATTTTTAGTACAACAATGAGGGTATATTTTATTTCCAGTACAGCGGTGGGGATATATTTTAATTCTAGTACTGCTGTAAGGATGCATATTATTTCTAGTACAGCAGTGAGGGTATATTTTATTTCTAGTACAGCAGTAAGGGTATAATTTATTTCTAGTACAGCAATGCGGATATATTTTATTTCTAGTACAGCAATGCGGATATATTTTCTTTCAAGTACAGCTGTGGGGATATATTTTATTTCTTGTGCAGCAGTGAGGGTATATTTTATTTCTAGTACAGCAGTGCAGATATATTTTATTTCTAGTACAGCAGTAGGGATATATTTTATTTCTAAACATCAGTGGGGATATATTTTATTTCTAGTACAGCAATGCGGATATATTTTATTTCTAGTACAGCAGTGGGGATATATTTAATTTCTAGTACATCTGTAAGGATGCATTTTATTTCTAGTACAGCAGTCGGGATATATTTTATTTCTAATACAGCAATGAGCATATAATTTATTTATAGTAAAGCAGCTGGGATATATTTTATTTCTAGTGCAGCAGTGAGGATATAATTTATTTCTAGTGCAGCAGTGGGGATATAATTTATTTCTAGTACAGCAGTAGGGATATATTTTGTTTCTAATACAGCAATTAGGATATATTTTATTTCTCGTACAGCAATGCGGATCTATTTTATTTCTAGTACAGCAGTGGTAATATATTTTATTTCTAATAAAGCCCTGAGGATATATTTTATTTCTAGTACAGCAGGGGGGTATATTTTATTGCTAGTACAGCAGTGAGGATATATTTTATTTCTAGTACAGCTGCAAGGATACATTTTATTTCTCGTACAGCAGTTGGGATATGTTTTATTTCTAGTACAACAGTGAGGGCATATTATATTTCAAGTACAGCAGTGGGGATATGTTTTATTTCTAGTACAACAGTGAGGGTATATTTTATTTCTAGTACAGCAATTCGGATATATTTTATTTCTCGTACAGCAATGCGGATATATTTTATTGGTAGTACAGCAGTGAGGATATATGTTATTTCTAGTACAGCAGTGGGGATGTATTTTATTTCTTTTGCAGCAGTGAGGGTATATTTTTCTTCTAGTACAGCAATGCGGATATATTTTCTTTCAAGTACAGCTGTGAGGATATATTTTATTTCTTGTGCAGCAGTGAGGGTATATTTTTTTTCTAGTATAGCAATGCGGATATATTTTATTTCTAGTACAGCAGTGGTGATATATTTTATTTCTAATAAAGCCTTGAGGATATATTTTATTTCTAGTACAGCAGGGGGGTATATTTTATTTCTAGTACAGCAGTGAGGATATATTTTATTTCTAGTACAGCCGTGAGGATATATTTTATTTCTAGTACAGCAGCGGGGATATATTTTATTTCTAGTACAGCTGCAAGGATACATTTTATTTCTTGTACAGCAGTTGGGATATGTTTTATTTCTAGTACAACAGTGAGGGTATATTTTGTTTCTAGTACAGCAGTGGGGATATGTTTTATTTCTAGTGCAACAGTGAGGGTATATTTTATTTGTAGTACAGCCATGTGGATAGATTTTATTTCTAGTACAACAGTGGGGATATATTCTATTTCTTGTACAGCAGTGGGGATATATTTTATTTCGAGTACAGCAGTGAGGATATATTTTATTTCTATCACAACAGTGGGGATATATTTCATTTCTAGTACAGCAGTGGGGATATATTTTATTTCTAGTACAGCATTGTCGATATATTTTATTTCTAGTACAGCAGTGGGGATATATTTTATTTCTAGTACAGCAGTGAGGGTATATTTTATTTCTCGTCCAGTAGTTAGGGTGTATATTATTTCTAGTACAGCGGTGGTGATATATTTTATTTCTAGTAGCGCAATGCGGATATATTTTATTTCTAGTACAGCAGTGGGGATATATTTTATTTCTAATACTGCAGTGGGGATATATTTTATTTCTAGTACGGCATTGTTGATATATTTTATTTCTAGTACAGCAGTGGCGATATATTTTATTTCTAGTTCAGCAGTGAGGGTATATTTTATTTCTAGTACAGCAGTTAGGGGGTATTTTATTTCTAGTACAGCAGTGAGGAGATATTTTATTTCTATCACAGCAGTGGGGATATATTTCATTTCTAGTACAGCAGTGGGGATATATTTTATTTCTAGTACAGCATTGTCGATATATTTTATTTCTAGTACAGCAGTGGGGATATATTTTATTTCTAGTACAGCAGTGAGGGTATATTTTATTTCTAGTACAGCAGTTAGGGTGTATTTTATTTCTAGTACAGCATTGGGGATATATTTTATTTCTAGTACAGCAGTGAGGGTATACTTTATTTCTGGTACAGCAATGCGGATATATTTTATTTCTAGTACAGCAGTGGGGATATATTTTATTTCTAGTACAGCAGTGGGGATATATTTTATTTCTAGTACAGCAGTGAGTGTATATTTTACTTCTAGTACAGCAGTGCGGATATATTTTATTTCTAGTACAGCAATACGGATATATTTTATTTCTAATACATCAGTGGGGATATATTTTAATTCTCGTGCAGCAATGCGGATATATTTTATTTCGTTAAAAGCAGTGGGGATATATTTTATTTCTAATGCAGCAGTGAGGATATATTTTATTCCTAGTACATCAGTGAGGATATATTTTATTCATAGCACAGCAGTGGGGATATGTTTTGTTTCTAGTACAACAGTGAGGGTATATTTTATTTCTAGTACAGCAATTTGGATATATTTTATTTCTCGTACAGCAATGCGGATATATTTTATTGGTAGTACAGCAGTGAGGATATATGTTATTTCTAGTACAGCAGTGGGGATATATTCTATTTCTTGTACAGCAGTGGGGATATATTTTATTTCTAGTACAGCAGTGAGGATATATTTTATTTCTAGTGCAGCAGTGGGGATATATTTCATTTCTAGTATAGCAGTGGGGATATATTTTATTTCTAGTACAGCATTGTTGATATATTTTATTTCTATTTTGCAGTGGGGATATATTTTATTTCTAGTACAGCAGTGAGGGTATATTTTATTTCTAGTACAGCAATAAGGGTGTATTGTATTTCTAGTACAGCAGTGGGGATATATTCTATTTCTTGTACAGCAGTGGGGATATATTTTATTTCGAGTACAGCAGTGAGGATATATTTTATTTCTATCACAACAGTGGGGATATATTTCATTTCTAGTACAGCAGTGGGGATATATTTTATTTCTAGTACAGCATTGTCGATATATTTTATTTCTAGTACAGCAGTGGGGATATATTTTATTTCTAGTACAGCAGTGAGGGTATATTTTATTTCTCGTCCAGTAGTTAGGGTGTATTTTATTTCTAGTACAGCGGTGGTGATATATTTTATTTCTAGTAGCGCAATGCGGATATATTTTATTTCTAGTACAGCAGTTGGGATATGTTTTATTTCTAATACTGCAGTGAGGATATATTCTATTCTAGTACAGCAGTGAGGATATATTTTATTTCTAGCACAGCAGTGGAGATATATTTTATTTCTAGTACAGCAGTGGGGATATATTCTATTTCTTGTACATCAGTGGGGATATATTTTATTTCTAGCACAGCAGTGGGGATATATTTTATTTCTAGTACGGCACTGGTGATACATTTTATTTCTAGTACAGCTGCAAGGATACATTTTATTTCTAGTACAACAGTGGGGATATGTTTTATTTCTAGTACGACAGTGAGGGTATACTTTATTTCTAGTACAGCAATGCGGATATATTTTATTTCTAGTACAGCAGTGGGGATATATTTTACTTCTAGTACAGCAGTGGGGATATATTTTATTTCTTGTACAGCAGTGGCGATATATTCTATTTCTTGTACAGCAGTGGGGATATATTTTATTTCTAGTACAGCAGTGAGGATATATTTTATTTCTATCACAACAGTGGGGATATATTTCATTTCTTGTACAGCAGTGGGGGTATATTTTATTTCTAGTACGGCATTGTCGATATATTTTATTTCTAGTACAGCAGTGGCGATATATTTTATTTCTAGTACAGCAGTGAGGGTATATTTTATTTCTAGTACAGCAGTGGGGATATATTTTATTTCTAGTACAGCAGTGAGGGTATATTTTATTTCTAGTACAGCAGTTAGGGTGTATTTTATTTCTAGTACAGCATTGGGGATATATTTTATTTCTAGTACAGCAGTGAGGGTATATTTTATTTCTGGTACAGCAATGCGGATATATTTTATTTCTAGTACAGCAGTGAGTGTATATTTTACTTCTAGTACAGCAGTGCGGATATATTTTATTTCTAGTACAGCAATACGGATATATTTTATTTCTAATACATCAGTGGGGATATATTTTAATTCTCGTGCAGCAATGCGGATATATTTTATTTCGTTAAAAGCAGTGGGGATATATTTTATTTCTAATGCAGCAGAGAGGATATATTTTATTCCTAGTACATCAGTGAGGATATATTTTATTTCTAGCACAGCTGTGGGGATATGTTTTATTTCTAGTACAACAGTGCGGGTATATTTTATTTCTAGTACAGCAATTTGGATATATTTTATTTCTCGTACAGCAATGCGGATATATTTTATTGGTAGTACAGCAGTGAGGATATATGTTATTTCTAGTACAGCAGTGGGGATATATTCTATTTCTTGTACAGCAGTGGGGATATATTTTATTTCTAGTACAGCAGTGAGGATATATTTTATTTCTATCACAACAGTGGGGATATATTTCATTTCTAGTATAGCAGTGGGGATATATTTTATTTCTAGTACAGCATTGTTGATATATTTTATTTCTATTTTGCAGTGGGGATATATTTTATTTCTAGTACAGCAGTGAGGGTATATTTTATTTCTAGTACAGCAATAAGGGTGTATTGTATTTCTAGTACTGCAGTGGGGATATATTTTATTTCTAGTGCAGCAGTGAGGGTATATTTTATTTCTGGTACAGCAATGCGTATTTATTTTATTTCTAGTACAGCAGTGGGGATATATTTTATTTCTAGTACAGCAGTGGGGATATATTTTGTTTCTAGTACAGAAGTGAGGGTATATTTTACTTCTAGTACAGCAGTGCGGATATATTTTATTTCTAGTACAGCAATACGGATATATTTTATTTCTAATACATCAGTGGGAATATATTTTAATTCTCGTGCAGCAATGCGGATATATTTTATTTCGATAAAAGCAGTGGGGATATATTTTATTTCTAATGCAGCAGTGAGGATATATTTTATTTCTAGTACATCAGTGAGGATATATTTTATTTCTAGCACAGCAGTGGGGATATATTTTATTTCTATTTCAGCACTGGTGATACATTTTATTCCTAGTACAGCTGCAAGGATACATTTTATTTCTAGTACAACAGTGGGGATATATTTTATTTCTAGTACAACAGTGAGGGTATATTTTATTTCTAGTACAGCAATTTGGATATATTTTATTTCTCGTACAGCAATGTGGATATATTTTTTTGGTAGTACAGCAGTGAGGATACATGTTATTTCTAGTACAGCAGTGGGGATATATTTTATTTCTTGTGCAGCAGTGAGGGTATATTTTTTCTCTAGTACAGCAATGCGGATATATTTTATTTCTAGTACAGCAGTGGTGATATATTTTATTTCTATTAAAGCCCTGAGGATATATTTTATTTCTAATACAGCAGGGGGGTATATTTTATTTCTAGTACAGCAGTGAGGATATATTTTATTTCTAGTACAGCCGTGAGGATATATTTTATTTCTAGTACAGCAGTGGGGATATATTTTATTTCTAGTACAGCTGCAAGGATACATTTTATTTCTCGTACAGCAGTTGGGATATTTTTTATTTCTAGTACAACAGTGGGGATATGTTTTATTTCTAGTACAACAGCGAGGTTTTATTTTATTTGTAGTACAGCCGTGTGGATAATATTTATTTCTAGTACAGCAGAGGGGATATATTCTATTTCTTGTACAGCAATGGGGATATATTTTATTTCTATCACAACAGTGGGGATATATTTCATTTCTAGTACAGCAGTGGGGATATATTTTATTTCTAGTACAGCATTGTTGATATATTTTATTTCTAGTACAGCAGTGGGGATATATTTTATTTCTAGTACAGCAGTAAGGGTATATTTTATTTCTAGTCCAGCAGTTAGGGTGTATTTTATTTCTAGTACAGCAGTGGGGATATATTTTATTTCTAGTACAGCAGTGAGGATATATTTTATTTCTGGTACAGAAATGCGGATATATTTTATTTCTAGTACAGCACTGAGGATATATTTTATTTCTAGTACAGCAGTGAGGGTCTATGTTATTTCTATTACAGCAGTAAGGGTATAATTGATTTCTAGTACAGCAATTTGGATATATTTTATTTCTAGTACAGGACTGGGGATATATTTTATTTCTTGTGCAGCAGTGAGGTTATATTTTATTTCTAGTACAGCAGTGCGGATATATTTTATTTCTAGTACAGCATTGGGGATATATTTTATTTCTAGTACAGCAGTGAGGGTATATTTTATTTCTGGTACAGCAATGCGGATATATTTTATTTCTAGTACAGCAGTGGGGATATATTTTATTTCTAGTACAGCAGTGGGGATATATTTTATTTCTAGTACAGCAGTGAGTGTATATTTTACTTCTAGTACAGCAGTGCGGATGTATTTTATTTCTAGTACAGCAATACGGATATATTTTATTTCTAATACATCAGTGGGGATATATTTTAATTCTCGTGCAGCAATGCGGATATATTTTATTTCGTTAAAAGCAGTGGGGATATATTTTATTTCTAATGTAGCAGTGAGGATATATTTTATTCCTAGTACATCAGTGAGGATATATTTTATTTCTAGCACAGCAGTGGGGATATGTTTTATTTCTAGTACAACAGTGAGGGTATATTTTATTTTTAGTACAGCAATTTGGATATATTTTATTTCTCGTACAGCAATGCAGATATATTTTATTGGTAGTACAGCAGTGAGGATATATGTTATTTCTAGTACAGCAGTGGGGATATATTCTATTTCTTGTACAGCAGTGGGGATATATTTTATTTCTAGTACAGCAGTGAGGATATATTTTATTTCTATCACAACAGTGGGGATATATTTCATTTCTAGTATAGCAGTGGGGATATATTTTATTTCTAGTACAGCATTGTTGATATATTTTATTTCTATTTTGCAGTGGGGATATATTTTATTTCTAGTACAGCAGTGAGGGTATATTTTATTTCTAGTACAGCAATAAGGGTGTATTGTATTTCTAGTACAGCAGTGGGGATATATTCTATTTCTTGTACAGCAGTGGGGATATATTTTATTTCGAGTACAGCAGTGAGGATATATTTTATTTCTATCACAACAGTGGGGATATATTTCATTTCTAGTACAGCAGTGGGGATATATTTTATTTCTAGTACAGCATTGTCGATATATTTTATTTCTAGTACAGCAGTGGGGATATATTTTATTTCTAGTACAGCAGTGAGGGTATATTTTATTTCGCTTCCAGTAGTTAGGGTGTATTTTATTTCTAGTACAGCGGTGGTGATATATTTTATTTCTAGTAGCGCAATGCGGATATATTTTATTTCTAGTACAGCAGTTGGGATATATTTTATTTCTAATACTGCAGTGAGGATATATTCTATTCTAGTACAGCAGTGAGGATATATTTTATTTCTAGCACAGCAGTGGAGATATATTTTATTTCTAGTACAGCATTGTGGATATATTCTATTTCTTGTACATCAGTGGGGATATATTTTATTTCTAGCACAGCAGTGGGGATATATTTTATTTCTAGTACAGCACTGGTGATACATTTTATTTCTAGTACAGCTGCAAGGATACATTTTATTTCTAGTACAACAGTGGGGATATGTTTTATTTCTAGTACAACAGTGAGGGTATACTTCATTTCTAGTACAGCAATGCGGATATATTTTATTTCTAGTACAGCAGTGGGGATATATTTTACTTCTAGTACAGCAGTGGGGATATATTTTATTTCTTGTACAGCAGTGGGGATATATGCTATTTCTTGTACAGCAGTGGGGATATATTTTATTTCTAGTACAGCAGTGAGGATATATTTTATTCCTATCACAACAGTGGGGATATATTTCATTTCTTGTACAGCAGTGGGGATATATTTTATTTCTAGTACGGCATTGTCGATATATTTTATTTCTAGTACAGCAGTGGCGATATATTTTATTTCTAGTACATCAGTGAGGGTATATTTTATTTCTAGTTCAGCAGTTAGGGTGTATTTTATTTCTAGTACAGCAGTGAGGATATATTTTATTTCTATCACAGCAGTGGGGATATATTTCATTTCTAGTACAGCAGTGGGGATATATTTTATTTCTAGTACAGCAGTGAGGGTATATTTTATTTCTAGTACAGCAGTTAGGGTGTATTTTATTTCTAGTACAGCATTGGGGATATATTTTATTTCTAGTACAGCAGTGAGGGTATATTTTATTTCTGGTACAGCAATGCGGATATATTTTATTTCTAGTACAGCAGTGGGGATATATTTTATTTCTAGTACAGCAGTGGGGATATATTTTATTTCTAGTACAGCAGTGAGTGTATATTTTACTTCTAGTACAGCAGTGCGGATATATTTTATTTCTAGTACAGCAATACGGATATATTTTATTTCTAATACATCAGTGGGGATATGTTTTAATTCTCGTGCAGCAATGCGGATATATTTTATTTCGTTAAAAGCAGTGGGGATATATTTTATTTCTATCACAGCAGTGGGGATATATTTCATTTCTAGTACAGCAGTGGGGATATATTTTATTTCTAGTACAGCAGTGAGGGTATATTTTATTTCTAGTACAGCAGTTAGGGTGTATTTTATTTCTAGTACAGCATTGGGGATATATTTTATTTCTAGTACAGCAGTGAGGGTATATTTTATTTCTGGTACAGCAATGCGGATATATTTTATTTCTAGTACAGCAGTGGGGATATATTTTATTTCTAGTACAGCAGTGGGGATATATTTTATTTCTAGTACAGCAGTGAGTGTATATTTTACTTCTAGTACAGCAGTGCGGATATATTTTATTTCTAGTACAGCAATACGGATATATTTTATTTCTAATACATCAGTGGGGATATGTTTTAATTCTCGTGCAGCAATGCGGATATATTTTATTTCGTTAAAAGCAGTGGGGATATATTTTATTTCTAATGCAGCAGAGAGGATATATTTTATTCCTAGTACATCAGTGAGGATATATTTTAATTCAAGCACAGCTGTGGGAATATGTTTTATTTCTAGTACAACAGTGAGGGTATATTTTATTTCTAGTACAGCAATTTGGATATATTTTATTTCTCGTACAGCAATGCGGATATATTTTATTGGTAGTACAGCAGTGAGGATATATGTTATTTCTAATACAGCAGTGGGGATATATTCTATTTCTTGTAGAGCAGTGGGGATATACTTTATTTCTAGTACAGTAGTGAGGATATATTTTATTTCTAGTACAGCATTGTTGATATATTTTATTTCTGTTTTGCAGTGGGGATATATTTTATTTCTAGTACAGCAGTGAGGGTATATTTTATTTCTAGTACAGCAATAAGGGTGTATTGTATTTCTAGTACAGCAGTGGGGATATATTTTATTTCTAGTGCAGCAGTGAGGGTATATTTTATTTCTGGTACAGCAATGCGTATATATTTTATTTCTAGTACAGCAGTGGGGATATATTTTATTTCTAGTACAGCAGTGGGGATATATTTTATTTCTCGTACAGAAGTGAGGGTATATTTTACTTCTAGTACAGCAGTGCGGATATATTTTATTTCTAGTACAGCAATACGGATATATTTTATTTCTAATACATCAGTGGGAATATATTTTAATTCTCGTGCAGCAATGCGGATATATTTTATTTCGATAAAAGCAGTGGGGATATATTTTATTTCTAATGCAGCAGTGAGGATATATTTTATTTCTAGTACATCAGTGAGGATATATTTTATTTCTAGCACAGCAGTGGGGATATATTTTATTTCTATTTCAGCACTGGTGATACATTTTATTCCTAGTACAGCTGCAAGGATACATTTTATTTCTAGTACAACAGTGGGGATATATTTTATTTCTAGTACAACAGTGAGGCTATATTTTATTTCTAGTACAGCAATTTGGATATATTTTATTTCTCGTACAGCAATGCGGATATATTTTTTTGGTAGTACAGCAGTGAGGATACATGTTATTTCTAGTACAGCAGTGGGGATATATTTTATTTCTTGTGCAGCAGTGAGGGTATATTTTTTCTCTAGTACAGCAATGCGGATATATTTTATTTCTAGTACAGCAGTGGTGATATATTTTATTTCTATTAAAGCCCTGAGGATATATTTTATTTCTAGTACAGCAGGGGGTATATTTTATTTCTAGTACAGCAGTGAGGATATATTTTATTTCTAGTACAGCTGTGAGGATATATTTTATTTCTAGTACAGCAGTGGGGATATATTTTATTTCTAGTACAGCTGCAAGGATACATTTTATTTCTCGTACAGCAGTTGGGATATTTTTTATTTCTAGTACAACAGTGGGGATATGTTTTATTTCTAGTACAACAGCGAGGTTTTATTTTATTTGTAGTACAGCCGTGTGGATAATATTTATTTCTAGTAAAGCAGAGGGGATATATTCTATTTCTTGTACAGCAGTGGGGATATATTTTATTTCTATCACAACAGTGGGGATATATTTCATTTCTAGTACAGCAGTGGGGATATATTTTATTTCTAGTACAGCATTGTTGATATATTTTATTTCTAGTACAGCAGTGGGGATATATTTTATTTCTAGTACAGCAGTAAGGGTATATTTTATTTCTAGTACAGCAGTTAGGGTGTATTTTATTTCTAGTACAGCAGTGGGGATATATTTTATTTCTAGCACAGCAGTGAGGATATATTTTATTTCTGGTACAGAAATGCGGATATATTTTATTTCTAGTACAGCACTGAGGATATATTTTATTTCTAGTACAGCAGTGAGGGTCTATGTGATTTCTATTACAGCAGTAAGGGTATAATTGATTTCTAGTACAGCAATGTGGATATATTTTATTTCTAGTACAGGACTGGGGATATATTTTATTTCTTGTGCAGCAGTGAGGTTATATTTTATTTCTAGTACAGCAGTGAGTATATATTTTATTTCTAGTACAGCCGTGGGGATATATTTTCTTTCTAGTAAAGCAGTAGGGATATATTTTATTTCTAGTACAGCTGTAAGGATGCATTTTATTTTTAGTACAGCAGTGGGGATATGTTTTATTTCTAGTACAACAGTGTGGGTATATTTTGTTTCTAGTACAGCAGTGGGGATATGTTTTATTTCTCGTGAACAGTGAGGGTATATTTTATTTCTAGTACAGCCGTAAGGGTATAATTTATTTATAGTACAGCAATGCGGATATATTTTATTTCTAGTACAGCAGTGGGGATATATTTTATTTCTAGTACAGCTGTAAGGATGCATTTTATTTCTAGTACAGCAGTGGGGATATGTTTTATTTCTAGTACAACAATGAGGGTATATTTTATTTCAAGTGCAGCAATATGGATATATTTTATTTCTAATACATCAGTGGGGATATATTTTAAGTCTCGTGAAGCAATGCGGATATATTTTATTTCGATAAAAGCAGTGGGGATATATTTTATTTCTAATACATCAGTGCGGATATATTTTTTTTCTAGTACAGCCATGAGGATATATTTTCTTTCTAGTACAGCAGTGGGGATATATTTTATTTCTAATACATCAGTGGGGATATATTTTATTTCTAGTACAGCAGTGAGGGTATATTTTATTTCTAGTACAGCAGTTAGGGTGTATTTTATTTCTAGTACAGCAGTGAGGATATATTTTATTTCTATCACAACAGTGGGGATATATTTTATTTGTGGTACAGCAATGCGGATATATTTTATTTCTAGTACAGCAGTGAGGGTATATTTTACTTCTAGTACAGCAGTGCGGATATATTTTATTTCTAGTACAGCAATACGGATATATTTTATTTCTAATACATCAGTGGGGATATATTTTAATTCTCGTGCAGCAATGCGGATATATTTTATTTCGTTAAAAGCAGTGGGGATATATTTTATTTCTAATGCAGCAGTGAGGATATATTTTATTTCAAGTACATCAGAGAGGATATATTTTATTTCTAGCACAGCAGTGGGGATATATTTTATTTCTAGTACAGCAGTGGGGATATATTTTATTTCTAGTACAGCAGTAAGGGTATATTTTATTTCTAGTACAGCAGTTAGGGTGTATTTTATTTCTAGTACAGCAGTGGGGATATATTTTATTTCTAGTACAGCAGTGAGGATATATTTTATTTCTGGTACAGAAATGCGGATATATTTTATTTCTAGTACAGCACTGAGGATATATTTTATTTCTAGTACAGCAGTGAGGGTCTATGTTATTTCTATTACAGCAGTAAGGGTATAATTGATTTCTAGTACAGCAATGTGGATATATTTTATTTCTAGTACAGGACTGGGGATATATTTTATTTCTTGTGCAGCAGTGAGGTTATATTTTATTTCTAGTACAGCAGTGAGTATATATTTTATTTCTAGTACAGCCGTGGGGATATATTTTCTTTCTAGTAAAGCAGTAGGGATATATTTTATTTCTAGTACAGCTGTAAGGATGCATTTTATTTTTAGTACAGCAGTGGGGATATGTTTTATTTCTAGTACAACAGTGTGGGTATATTTTGTTTCTAGTACAGCAGTGGGGATATGTTTTATTTCTCGTGAACAGTGAGGGTATATTTTATTTCTAGTACAGCCGTAAGGGTATAATTTATTTATAGTACAGCAATGCGGATATATTTTATTTCTAGTACAGCAGTGGGGATATATTTTATTTCTAGTACAGCTGTAAGGATGCATTTTATTTCTAGTACAGCAGTGGGGATATGTTTTATTTCTAGTACAACAATGAGGGTATATTTTATTTCAAGTGCAGCAATATGGATATATTTTATTTCTAATACATCAGTGGGGATATATTTTAAGTCTCGTGAAGCAATGCGGATATATTTTATTTCGATAAAAGCAGTGGGGATATATTTTATTTCTAATACATCAGTGCGGATATATTTTTTTTCTAGTACAGCCATGAGGATATATTTTCTTTCTAGTACAGCAGTGGGGATATATTTTATTTCTAATACATCAGTGGGGATATATTTTATTTCTAGTACAGCAGTGAGGGTATATTTTATTTCTAGTACAGCAGTTAGGGTGTATTTTATTTCTAGTACAGCAGTGAGGATATATTTTATTTCTATCACAACAGTGGGGATATATTTCATTTCTAGTACAGCAGTGGGGATATATTTTATTTCTAGTACAGCAGTGAGGGTATATTTTATTTCTAGTACAGCAGTTAGGGTGTATTTTATTTCTAGTACAGCAGTGGGGATATATTTTATTTCTAGTACAGCAGTGAGGGTATATTTTATTTGTGGTACAGCAATGCGGATATATTTTATTTCTAGTACAGCAGTGAGGGTATATTTTACTTCTAGTACAGCAGTGCGGATATATTTTATTTCTAGTACAGCAATACGGATATATTTTATTTCTAATACATCAGTGGGGATATATTTTAATTCTCGTGCAGCAATGCGGATATATTTTATTTCGTTAAAAGCAGTGGGGATATATTTTATTTCTAATGCAGCAGTGAGGATATATTTTATTTCAAGTACATCAGAGAGGATATATTTTATTTCTAGCACAGCAGTGGGGATATATTTTATTTCTAGTACAGCAGTGGGGATATATTTTATTTCTAGTACAGCAGTAAGGGTATATTTTATTTCTAGTGCAGCAGTTAGGGTGTATTTTATTTCTAGTACAGCAGTGGGGATATATTTTATTTCTAGTACAGCAGTGAGGATATATTTTATTTCTGGTACAGAAATGCGGATATATTTTATTTCTAGTACAGCACTGAGGATATATTTTATTTCTAGTACAGCAGTGAGGGTCTATGTTATTTCTATTACAGCAGTAAGGGTATAATTGATTTCTAGTACAGCAATGTGGATATATTTTATTTCTAGTACAGGACTGGGGATATATTTTATTTCTTGTGCAGCAGTGAGGTTATATTTTATTTCTAGTACAGCATTGAGTATATATTTTATTTCTAGTACAGCCGTGGGGATATATTTTCTTTCTAGTAAAGCAGTAGGGATATATTTTATTTCTAGTACAGCTGTAAGGATGCATTTTATTTTTAGTACAGCAGTGGGGATATGTTTTATTTCTAGTACAACAGTGTGGGTATATTTTGTTTCTAGTACAGCAGTGGGGATATGTTTTATTTCTCGTGAACAGTGAGGGTATATTTTATTTCTAGTACAGCCATAAGTGTATAATTTATTTATAGTACAGCAATGCGGATATATTTTATTTCTAGTACAGCAGTGGGGATATATTTTATTTCTAGTACAGCTGTAAGGATGCATTTTATTTCTAGTACAGCAGTGGGGATATGTTTTATTTCTAGTACAACAATGAGGGTATATTTTATTTCAAGTGCAGCAATATGGATATATTTTATTTCTAATACATCAGTGGGGATATATTTTAAGTCTCGTGAAGCAATGCGGATATATTTTATTTCGATAAAAGCAGTGGGGATATATTTTATTTCTAATACATCAGTGCGGATATATTTTTTTTCTAGTACAGCCATGAGGATATATTTTCTTTCTAGTACAGCAGTGGGGATATATTTTATTTCTAATACATCAGTGGGGATATATTTTATTTCTAGTACAGCAGTGAGGGTATATTTTATTTCTAGTACAGCAGTTAGGGTGTATTTTATTTCTAGTACAGCAGTGAGGATATATTTTATTTCTATCACAACAGTGGGGATATATTTCATTTCTAGTACAGCAGTGGGGATATATTTTATTTCTAGTACAGCAGTGAGGGTATATTTTATTTCTAGTACAGCAGTTAGGGTGTATTTTATTTCTAGTACAGCAGTGGGGATATATTTTATTTCTAGTACAGCAGTGAGGGTATATTTTATTTGTGGTACAGCAATGCGGATATATTTTATTTCTAGTACAGCAGTGAGGGTATATTTTACTTCTAGTACAGCAGTGCGGATATATTTTATTTCTAGTACAGCAATACGGATATATTTTATTTCTAATACATCAGTGGGGATATATTTTAATTCTCGTGCAGCAATGCGGATATATTTTATTTCGTTAAAAGCAGTGGGGATATATTTTATTTCTAATGCAGCAGTGAGGATATATTTTATTTCAAGTACATCAGAGAGGATATATTTTATTTCTAGCACAGCAGTGGGGATATATTTTATTTCTAGTACAGCACTGGTGATACATTTTATTTCTAGTACAGCTGCAAGGATACCTTTTATTTATAGTACAACAGTGGGGATATGTTTTATTTCTAGTACAACCGTGGGTTTATATTTCATTTCTAGTACAGCAGTTGGGATATTTTTTATTTCTAGTATAGCATTGTCGATATATTTTATTTCTAGTACAGCACTGGGGATATATTTTATTTCTAGTACAGCAGTGAGGGTATATTTTATTTCTAGTACAGCAGTTAGGGTGTATTTTATTTCTAGTACAGCAGTGGTGATATATTTTATTTCTAGTACAGCAGTGAGGGTATATTCTATTTCTTGTACAGCAATGCGGATATATTTTATTTCTAGTATAGCAGTGGGGATATTTTTTATTTCTAGTACAGCAGTTGGGATATATTTTATTTCTAATACATCAGTGGGGATGTATTTTAATTCTCGTGCAGCAATGCGGATATATTTTATTTCGATAAAAGCAGTGGGGATATATTTTATTTCTAATGCAGCAGTGAGGATATATTTTATTTCTAGTACATCAGTGAGGATATATTTTATTTCTAGCACAGCAGTGGGGATATATTTTATTTCTAGTACAGCACTGGTGATACATTTTATTTCTAGTACAGCTGCAAGGATACATTTTATTTCTAGTACAACAGTGGGGATATGTTTTATTTCTAGTACAACAGTGAAGGTATATTTTATTTCTAGTACAGCAATTTGGATATATTTTATTTCTCGTACAGCAATGCGGATATATTTTATTGGTAGTACAGCAGTGAGGATATATGTTATTTCTAGTACAGCAGTGGGGATATATTCTATTTCTTGTACAGCATTGGGGATATATTTTATTTCTTGTACAGCAGTGGGGAGATATTTTATTTCTAGTACAGCAGTGAGGATATATTTTATTTCTGTCACAACAGTAGGGATATATTTTATTTCTTGTGCAGCAGTGAGGGTATATTTTTTTTCTAGTACAGCAATGCGGATATATTTTATTTCTAATAAAGCCCTGAGGATATATTTTATTTCTAGTACAGCAGGGGGGTATATTTTATTTCTAGTACAGCAGTGAGGATATATTTTATTTCTAGTACAGCCGTGAGGATATATTCTATTTCTAGTACAGCAGTGGGGATATATTTTATTTCTAGTACAGCTGCAAGGATACATTTTATTTCTCGTACAGCCGTTGGGATATGTTTTATTTCTAGTACAACAGTGAGGATATATTTTATATGTAGTACAGCCGTGTGGATAATATTTATTTCTAGTACAGCCGAGGGGATATATTCTATTTCTTGTACGGCAGTGGGGATATATTTTATATCTAGTACAGCAGTGAGGATAAATTTTATTTCCATCACAACAGTGGGGATATATTTCATTTCTAGTACAGCAGTGGGGATATATTTTATTTCTAGTACAGCATTGTTGATATATTTTATTTCTAGTACAGCAGTGGGGATATATTTTATTTCTAGTACAGCAGTAAGGGTATATTTTATTTCTAGTACAGCAGTTAGGGTGTATTTTATTTCTAGTACAGCAGTGGGGATATATTTTATTTCTAGTACAGCAGTGAGGATATATTTTATTTCTAGTACAGAAATGCAGATATATTTTATTTCTAGTACAGCAGTGGGGATATATTTTATTTCTAGTACAGCAGTGAGGATATATTTTATTTCTAGTAAAGCAGTAAGGGTATAATTGATTTCTAGTACAGCAATGCGGATATATTTTCTTTCTAGTACAGCAGTGGGGATATATTTTATTTCTTGTGCAGCAGTGAGGGTATATTTTATTTCTAGTACAGCAGTGCGGATATATTTTATTTCTAGTTCAGCCGTGAGGATATATTTTCTTTCTAGTACAGCAGTGGGGATATATTTTATTTCTAGTACAGCTGCAAGGATACATTTTATTTCTAGTACAGCAGTGAGTATATATATTATTTCTAGTACAGCTGTGGGGATATATATTCTTTCTAGTAAAGCAGTAGGGATATATTTTATTTCTAGTACAGCTGTAAGGATGCATTTTATTTTTAGTACAACAGTGGGGATATGTTTTATTTCTAGTACAACAGTGAGGGTATATTTTGTTTCTAGTACAGCAGTGGGGATATGTTTTATTTCTAGTGCAACAGTGAGGGTATATTTTATTTCTAGTACAGCCATAAGGGTATAATTTATTTATAGTACAGCGGTGCGGATATATTTTATTTCTAGTACAGCAGTGCGGATATATTTTATTTCTAGTACAGCTGTACGGATGCATTTTATTTCTAGTACAGCAGTGGGGATATGTTTTTTTTCTAGTACGACAATGAGGGTATATTTTATTTCTATGCAGCAATATGGATATATTTTATTTCTAATACATCAGTGGGGATATATTTTAAGTCTCGTGAAGCAATGCGGATATATTTTATTTCGATAAAAGCAGTAGGGATATATTTTATTTCTAATACAGCAGTGGGGATATATTTTATTTCTAGTACAGATGCAAGGATACATTTTATTTCTAGTACAGCAGTGGGGATATGTTTTATTTCTAGTACAACAGTGAGGGTATATTTTCTTTCTAGTACAGCGGTGGGGGTATATTTTATTTCTAGTGCAGCAGTGTGTATATATTTTAATTATAGTACAGCTGTAAGGATGCATTTTAATTCTAGTACAGCAGTGGGGATATATTTATTGTACAACAGTGAGGGTATACTTTATTTCTAGTACAGCGGTGGGGATATATTTTATTTCTAGTGCAGCAGTGTGTATATATTTTAATTATAGTACAGCTGTAAGGATGCATTTTAATTCTAGTACAGCAGTGGGGATATATTTTATTTATTGTACAACAGTGAGGGTATACTTTATTTCTAGTACAGCCGTAAGGATATAATTTATTTATAGTACAGCAATGCGGATATATTTTATTTCTAGTACAGCAGTGAGGGTATATTCTATTTCTTGTACAGCAATGCGGATATATTTTATTTCTAGTATAGCAGTGGGGATATTTTTTATTTCTAGTACAGCAGTTGGGATATATTTTATTTCTAATACATCAGTGGGGATATATTTTAATTCTCGTGCAGCAATGCGGATATATTTTATTTCGATAAAAGCAGTGGGGATATATTTTATTTCTAATGCAGCAGTGAGGATATATTTTATTTCTAGTACATCAGTGAGGATATATTTTATTTCTAGCACAGCAGTGGGGATATATTTTATTTCTAGTACAGCACTGGTGATACATTTTATTTCTAGTACAGCTGCAAGGATACATTTTATTTCTAGTACAACAGTGGGGATATGTTTTATTTCTAGTACAACAGTGAAGGTATATTTTATTTCTAGTACAGCAATTTGGATATATTTTATTTCTCGTACAGCAATGCGGATATATTTTATTGGTAGTACAGCAGTGAGGATATATGTTATTTCTAGTACAGCAGTGGGGATATATTCTATTTCTTGTACAGCATTGGGGATATATTTTATTTCTTGTACAGCAGTGGGGAGATATTTTATTTCTAGTACAGCAGTGAGGATATATTTTATTTCTGTCACAACAGTAGGGATATATTTTATTTCTTGTGCAGCAGTGAGGGTATATTTTTTTTCTAGTACAGCAATGCGGATATATTTTATTTCTAATAAAGCCCTGAGGATATATTTTATTTCTAGTACAGCAGGGGGGTATATTTTATTTCTAGTACAGCAGTGAGGATGTATTTTATTTCTAGTACAGCCGTGAGGATATATTCTATTTCTAGTACAGCAGTGGGGATATATTTTATTTCTAGTACAGCTGCAAGGATACATTTTATTTCTCGTACAGCTGTTGGGATATGTTTTATTTCTAGTACAACAGTGAGGATATATTTTATATGTAGTACAGCCGTGTGGATAATATTTATTTCTAGTACAGCCGAGGGGATATATTCTATTTCTTGTACGGCAGTGGGGATATATTTTATATCTAGTACAGCAGTGAGGATAAATTTTATTTCCATCACAACAGTGGGGATATATTTCATTTCTAGTACAGCAGTGGGGATATATTTTATTTCTAGTACAGCATTGTTGATATATTTTATTTCTAGTACAGCAGTGGGGATATATTTTATTTCTAGTACAGCAGTTAGGGTGTATTTTATTTCTAGTACAGCAGTGGGGATATATTTTATTTCTAGTACAGCAGTGAGGATATATTTTATTTCTAGTACAGAAATGCAGATATATTTTATTTCTAGTACAGCAGTGGGGATATATTTTATTTCTAGTACAGCAGTGAGGATATATTTTATTTCTAGTAAAGCAGTAAGGGTATAATTGATTTCTAGTACAGCAATGCGGATATATTTTCTTTCTAGTACAGCAGTGGGGATATATTTTATTTCTTGTGCAGCAGTGAGGGTATATTTTATTTCTAGTACAGCAGTGCGGATATATTTTATTTCTAGTTCAGCCGTGAGGATATATTTTCTTTCTAGTACAGCAGTGGGGATATATTTTATTTCTAGTACAGCTGCAAGGATACATTTTATTTCTAGTACAGCAGTGAGTATATATATTATTTCTAGTACAGCTGTGGGGATATATATTCTTTCTAGTAAAGCAGTAGGGATATATTTTATTTCTAGTACAGCTGTAAGGATGCATTTTATTTTTAGTACAACAGTGGGGATATGTTTTATTTCTAGTACAACAGTGAGGGTATATTTTGTTTCTAGTACAGCAGTGGGGATATGTTTTATTTCTAGTGCAACAGTGAGGGTATATTTTATTTCTAGTACAGCCATAAGGGTATAATTTATTTATAGTACAGCGGTGCGGATATATTTTATTTCTAGTACAGCAGTGAGGGTATATTCTATTTCTTGTACAGCAATGCGGATATATTTTATTTCTAGTATAGCAGTGGGGATATTTTTTATTTCTAGTACAGCAGTTGGGATATATTTTATTTCTAATACATCAGTGGGGATATATTTTAATTCTCGTGCAGCAATGCGGATATATTTTATTTCGATAAAAGCAGTGGGGATATATTTTATTTCTAATGCAGCAGTGAGGATATATTTTATTTCTAGTACATCAGTGAGGATATATTTTATTTCTAGCACAGCAGTGGGGATATATTTTATTTCTAGTACAGCACTGGTGATACATTTTATTTCTAGTACAGCTGCAAGGATACATTTTATTTCTAGTACAACAGTGGGGATATGTTTTATTTCTAGTACAACAGTGAAGGTATATTTTATTTCTAGTACAGCAATTTGGATATATTTTATTTCTCGTACAGCAATGCGGATATATTTTATTGGTAGTACAGCAGTGAGGATATATGTTATTTCTAGTACAGCAGTGGGGATATATTCTATTTCTTGTACAGCATTGGGGATATATTTTATTTCTTGTACAGCAGTGGGGAGATATTTTATTTCTAGTACAGCAGTGAGGATATATTTTATTTCTGTCACAACAGTAGGGATATATTTTATTTCTTGTGCAGCAGTGAGGGTATATTTTTTTTCTAGTACAGCAATGCGGATATATTTTATTTCTAATAAAGCCCTGAGGATATATTTTATTTCTAGTACAGCAGGGGGGTATATTTTATTTCTAGTACAGCAGTGAGGATGTATTTTATTTCTAGTACAGCCGTGAGGATATATTCTATTTCTAGTACAGCAGTGGGGATATATTTTATTTCTAGTACAGCTGCAAGGATACATTTTATTTCTCGTACAGCTGTTGGGATATGTTTTATTTCTAGTACAACAGTGAGGATATATTTTATATGTAGTACAGCCGTGTGGATAATATTTATTTCTAGTACAGCCGAGGGGATATATTCTATTTCTTGTACGGCAGTGGGGATATATTTTATATCTAGTACAGCAGTGAGGATAAATTTTATTTCCATCACAACAGTGGGGATATATTTCATTTCTAGTACAGCAGTGGGGATATATTTTATTTCTAGTACAGCATTGTTGATATATTTTATTTCTAGTACAGCAGTGGGGATATATTTTATTTCTAGTACAGCAGTTAGGGTGTATTTTATTTCTAGTACAGCAGTGGGGATATATTTTATTTCTAGTACAGCAGTGAGGATATATTTTATTTCTAGTACAGAAATGCAGATATATTTTATTTCTAGTACAGCAGTGGGGATATATTTTATTTCTAGTACAGCAGTGAGGATATATTTTATTTCTAGTAAAGCAGTAAGGGTATAATTGATTTCTAGTACAGCAATGCGGATATATTTTCTTTCTAGTACAGCAGTGGGGATATATTTTATTTCTTGTGCAGCAGTGAGGGTATATTTTATTTCTAGTACAGCAGTGCGGATATATTTTATTTCTAGTTCAGCCGTGAGGATATATTTTCTTTCTAGTACAGCAGTGGGGATATATTTTATTTCTAGTACAGCTGCAAGGATACATTTTATTTCTAGTACAGCAGTGAGTATATATATTATTTCTAGTACAGCTGTGGGGATATATATTCTTTCTAGTAAAGCAGTAGGGATATATTTTATTTCTAGTACAGCTGTAAGGATGCATTTTATTTTTAGTACAACAGTGGGGATATGTTTTATTTCTAGTACATCAGTGAGGGTATATTTTGTTTCTAGTACAGCAGTGGGGATATGTTTTATTTCTAGTGCAACAGTGAGGGTATATTTTATTTCTAGTACAGCCATAAGGGTATAATTTATTTATAGTACAGCGGTGCGGATATATTTTATTTCTAGTACAGCAGTGCGGATATATTTTATTTCTAGTACAGCTGTACGGATGCATTTTATTTCTAGTACAGCAGTGGGGATATGTTTTTTTTCTAGTACAACAATGAGGGTATATTTTATTTCTATGCAGCAATATGGATATATTTTATTTCTAATACATCAGTGGGGATATATTTTAAGTCTCGTGAAGCAATGCGGATATATTTTATTTCGATACAAGCAGTAGGGATATATTTTATTTCTAATACAGCAGTGGGGATATATTTTATTTCTAGTACAGATGCAAGGATACATTTTATTTCTAGTACAGCAGTGGGGATATGTTTTATTTCTAGTACAACAGTGAGGGTATATTTTCTTTCTAGTACAGCGGTGGGGGTATATTTTATTTCTAGTGCAGCAGTGTGTATATATTTTAATTATAGTACAGCTGTAAGGATGCATTTTAATTCTAGTACAGCAGTGGGGATATATTTATTGTACAACAGTGAGGGTATACTTTATTTCTAGTACAGCGGTGGGGATATATTTTATTTCTAGTGCAGCAGTGTGTATATATTTTAATTATAGTACAGCTGTAAGGATGCATTTTAATTCTAGTACAGCAGTGGGGATATATTTTATTTATTGTACAACAGTGAGGGTATACTTTATTTCTAGTACAGCCGTAAGGATATAATTTATTTATAGTACAGCAATGCGGATATATTTTATTTCTAGTACAGCAGTGGAGATATATTTTATTTCTAGTACAGCTGTAAGGATGCATTTTATTTCTAGTACAGCAGTGGGGATATGTTTTATTTCTAGTACAACAATGAGGGTATATTTTATTTCTAGTACAGCGGTGGTGATATATTTTAATTCTAGTACAGCTGTAAGGATGCATATTATTTCTAGTACTGCAGTGGGGATATGTTTTATTTCTAGTACAACAGTGAGGGTATATTTTATTTCTAGTACAGCAATAAGGGTATAGTTTATTTCTAGTACAGCAATGAGGATATATTTTATTTCTAGTACCGCAATCCGGTTATATTTTCTTTCTAGTACAGCAGTGGGGATATATTTTATTTCTTGAACCGCAGTGAGGATATATTTTATTTCTAGTACAGAAGTGCGGATATATTTTATTTCTGGTACAGCAATACGGATATATTTTATTTCTAGTACAGCAGTGGGCATATATTTTATATCTAATACAGCAGTGAGGATACATTTTATTTCTAGTACAGCCGTGGGGATATATTTTATTTCTAGAGCAGCAGTGGGTATATATATATTAATTCTATTATCGCTGTAGGGATGCATTTTATTTCTAGTACTGCAGTGGAGATACGTTTTATTTCTAGTACAACAGTGAGGGTATATTTTATTTCTAGTACAGCCGTAAGGATATAATTTATTTCTAGTACAGCAATGCGGATATATTTTATTTCTTGTACAGCAGTGGGGATATATTTTATTTCTAGTGCAAAAGTGAGGATATATTTTATTTATAATACAGCAGTGGGGATATATTTTCTTTCTAGTACAGCTGTAAGGATGCAGTTTATTTCTAGTACAGCAGTGGGGATATGTTTTATTTTTAGTACAACAATGAGAGTATATTTTATTTCTAGCACACAGTGGGGATATATTTTATTTCTAGTACTGCTGTAAGGATGCATATTATTTCTAGTACAGCAGTGAGGGTATATTTTATTTCTAGTACAGCAGTAAGGGTATAATTTATTTCTAGCTAAGCAATGTGGATATCTTTTATTTCGAGTACAGCAATGCGGATATATTTTCTTTCTAGTACAGCTGTAGGGATATATTTTATTTCTTGTGCAGCAATGAGGGTATATTTTATTTCTAGTACAGCAGTGCGGATATATTTTATTTCTAGTACAGCAGTAGGGATATATTTTATTTCTAATACATCAGTGGGAATATATTTTATTTCTAGCGCAGCAATGCGGATATATTTTATTTCTAGTACAGCAGTGGGGATATATTTAATTTCTAATACAGCAATGAGGATACATTTTATTTCTAGTAAAGCAGTTGGGATATATTTTCTTTCTAGTGCAGCAGAGCGGATATAATTTATTTCTAGTACATCAGTGGGAATATATTTTATTTCTAGTGCAGCAATTCGGATATATTTTATTTCTCGTACAGCAATGTGGATATATTTTATTGGTAGTACAGCAGTGAGGATATATGTTAATTCTAGTACAGCAGTGGGGATATATTTTATTTCTAGTGAATCAGTGAGGGTATATTTTATTTCTAGTACAGCAACACGCATATATTTTATTTCTAATACATCAATGGGGAGATTTTTTTTTCTAGTACATCAATGCGGATATATTTTATTTCTTGTACAGCAGTGGTGGTATGTTTTATTTCTAGTATAACAGTGAGGGTATATTTTGTTTCTAGGACAGCAGTGGGGATATGTTTTATTTCTAGTGCAAAAGTGAGGGTATATTTTATTTGTAGTACAGCCGTATGGATATATTTTATTTCTAGTACAGCAGTGGGGATATATTCTATTTCTTGTACAGCAGTGGGGATATATTTTATTTCTAGTACAGCAGTGAGGATATATTTTATTTCTATCACAACAGTGGGGATATATTTCATTTCTAGTACAGCAGTGGGGATATATTTTATTTCTAGTACAGCATGGTCGATATATTTTATTTCTAGTACCGCGATGGGGATATATTTTATTTCTAGTACAGCAGTGAGCGTATATTTTATTTCTAGTACAGCAGTTAGGTTGTATTTTATTTCTAGTACAGCAGTGGGGATATATTTTATTTCTAGTACAGCAAAGTGGATATATTTTATTTCTAGTACAGCAGTGGGGATATATTTTATTTCTAGTACAGCAGTGCGGATATATTTTATTTCTAGTACAGCTGTAAGGATGCATTTTTTTTCTAGTACAGCAGTGGGGATATGTTTTATTTCAAGTACAACAATGAGGGTATATTTTACTTCTAGTACAGCGGTGGTGATATATTTTAATTCTAGTGCAGCTGTAAGGATGCATATTATTTCTAGTTCTGCAGTGGGGATGTTTTATTTCTAGTACAACAGTGAGGGTATATTTTATTTCTTGTACAGCAATAAGGGTATAGTTTATTTCTAGTACAGCAATGCGGATATATTTTATTTCTAGTACAGCAATGCGGATATATTTTCTTTCCATTACAGCAGTGGGGATATATTTTATTTCTTGAACAGCAGTGAGGGTATAGTTTATTTCTAGTACAGAAGTGCGGATATATTTTATTTCTAGTACAGCAGTGGGGATATATCTTATTTCTAGTGCAGCAGTGGGGATATATTTTATTTCTTGTGCAGCAGTGAGGGTATAATTTATTTCTTGTACAGCAGTGCGGATATATTTTATTTCTAGTACAGCAATGCGGATATATTTTATTTCTAATACAGCAGTGGGGATATATTTTATATCTAATACAGCAGCGAGGATACATTTTATTTCTAGTACAGCAGTGGGGATATATTTTATTTCTAGTACAGCAGTGGGGATATATTTAATTTGTAGCACAGCTGTAAGGATAGGTTTTATTTCTAGTACAGCAGTGGGGATATATTTTATTTCTAGTACAGCTGCAAGGATACATTTTATTTCCTGTACAGCAGTTGGGATATGTTTTATTTCTAGTACAACAGTGAGGGTATATTTTATTTCTAGTACAGCGGTGGGGATATATTTTATTTCTAGAGCAGCAGTGGGTATATATATATTAATTCTATTACCGCTGTAGGGATGCATTTTATTTCTAGTACAGCTGTGGGGATATATTTTATTTCTAGTACAGCTGCAAGGATACATTTTATTTCCTGTACAGCAGTTGGGATATGTTTTATTTCTAGTACAACAGTGAGGGTATATTTTATTTCTAGTACAGCCGTAAGGATATAATTTATTTCTAGTGCTGCAATGCAGATATATTTTATTTCTTGTACCACAGTGGGCATATATTTTATATCTAATACAGCAGTGAGGATATATTTTATTTCTAGTACAAGATTGAGGATATATTTTATTTCTAGCACAGCAGTGGGGACATATTTTATTTCTAGTACAGCTGTAAGGATGCATTTTATTTCTAGTACAGCAGTGGGGATATGTTTTATTTTTAGTACTACAATGAGGGTATATTTTATTTCTAGTACAGCAGTGGGGATATATTTTATTTCTAGTACTGCTGTAAGGATGCATATTATTTCTAGTACAGCAGTGAGGGTATATTTTATTTCTACTACAGCAGTAAGGGTATAATTTATTTCTAGCACAGCAATGTGGATATCTTTTATTTCTAGTACAGCAATGCTGATATATTTTCTTTCTAGTACAACTGTAGGGATATATTTTATTTCTTGTGCAGCAATGAGGATACATTTTATTTCTAGCAAAGCAGTTGGGATATATTTTCTTTGTAGTGCAGCAGAGAGGATATAATTTATTTCTAGTACATCAGTAGGGATATATTTTATTTCTAGTACAGCAATTCGGATATATTTTATTTCTCGTACAGCAGTGAGGATATATTTTATTTCTATTACAACAGTTTGGATATATTTCATTTCTAGTACAGCAGTGGGGATATATTTTATTTCTAGTACAGCATTGTCGATATATTTTATTTCTAGTACCGCAGTGGGGATATATTTTATTTCTAGTACAGCAGTGAGAGTATATTTTATTTCTAGTACAGCAGTTAGGTTGTATTTTATTCTAGTACAGCAGTGGGGATATATTTTATTTCTAGTACAGCAGTGAGGGTATATTTTATTTCTAGTACTGCAATGTGGATATATTTTATTTCTAGTACAGCAGTGGGGATATATTTTATTACTAGTACAGCAGTGGGGATATATTTTATATCTAATACAGCAGTGAGGATACATTTTATTTCTAGTACAGAAGTGAGGATATATTTTATTTCTAGTACAGCAGTGGGGATATGTTTTATTTCTAGTGCAACAGTGAGGGTATATTTTATTTCTAGTACAGCGGTGGGTATATATTTTATTTCTAGAGCAGCAGTGTGTATATATTTTAATTCTAGTACAGCTGTAAGGATGCATTTTATATCTAGTACAGCAGTAGGGATATGTTTTATTTATGGTACAACAGTGAGGGTATATTTTATTTCTAGTACAGCCGTAAGGGTATAATTTATTTATACTACAGCATTGCGGATATATTTTATTTCGAGTACAGCAGTGGGGATATATTTTATTTCTAGTACAGCTGTAAGGATGCATTTTATTTCTAGTACAGCGGTGGGGATATGTTTTATTTCTAGTACTACAATGAGGGTATATATTATTTCAAGTACAGTGGTGCGGATATATTTTATTTCTAGTACAACAGTGAGGGTATATTTTCTTTCTAGTACAACAATAAGTGTATAATTTATTTCTAGTACACCAATGCGGATATATTTTATTTCTAGTACAGCAGTGGGGATATATTTTATTTCCAATACATTAGTGGGGATATATTTTATTTCTAGTACAGCAATGCGGATATATTTTATTTCTAGTACAGCAGTGGGGATATATTTTATATCTAATACAGCAGTGAGGATACATTTTATTTCTAGAACAGCAGTGAGGATATATTTTATTTCTTGTACAGCAGTGGGGATATATTTTATATCTAATACAGCAGTGAGGATACATTTTATTTCTAGTACAGAAGTGAGGATATATTTTATTTCTAGTACAGCAATACGGATATGTTTTATTTCTAATACATCAGTGGGGATATATTTTAATTCTCGTGCAGCAATGCGGATATATTTTATTTCGATAAAAGCAGTGGGGATATATTTTATTTCTAATAAAGCAGTGAGGATATATTTTATTTCTAGTACAGCAGTGAGGATATATTTTATTTCTAGCACAGCAGTGGGGATATATTTTATTTCTAGTACAGCACTGGGGATACATTTTATTTCTAGTACAGCTGCAAGGATACATTTTTTTTCTAGTACAACAGTGGGGATATGTATTATTTCTAGTACAACAGTGAAGGTATATTTTATTTATAGTACAGCAATTCGGATTTATTTTACTTCTCGTACAGCAATGCGGATATATTTTATTGGTGGTACAGCAGTGAGGATATATGTTATTTCTAGTGCAGCAGTGAGGGTATATTTTATTTCTAGTACAGCAATGCGGATATATTTTATTTCTAGTACAGCAGTGGGGATATATTTTATTTCTAGTACAGCAGTGGGGATATATTTTATTTCTAGTACAGCAGTGAGGATATATTTTATTTCTAGTACAGCAGTGAGGGTATACTTTATTTCTACTTCAGCAGTAAGGCTGTTATTTATTTCTCGTACAGCAATGCGGATATATTTTATTTCTAGTACAACAATGCGGATATATTTTCTTTCTAGTACAGCAGTGGGGATATATTTTATTTCTTGTGCAGCAGTGAGGGTATATTTTACTTCTAGTACAGCAGTGCGGATATATTTTATTTCTAGTACAGCAATACGGATATGTTTTATTTCTAATACATCAGTGTGGATAGATTTTAATTCTCGTGCAGCAATATTTTATTTCGATAAAAGCAGTGGGGATATATTTTATTTCTAATTAAGCAGTGAGGATATATTTTCTTTCTTGTACAGCAGTGAGGACATATTTTATTTCTAGCACAGCAGTGGGGATATATTTTATTTCTAGTACAGCACTGGGGATACATTTTATTTCTCGTACAGCTGCAAGGATACATTTTATTTCAAGTACAACAGTGGGGTTATGTTTTATTTCTAGTACAGCAGTGGGGATATATTTTATTTCTTGTGCAGCAGTGGGGATATATTTTATTTCTAGCAGAGCAATGCGGATACATTTTATTTCCAATACATTAGTGGGGATATATTTTATTTCTAGTACAGCAATGCGGATATATTTTATTTCTAGTACAGCAGTGGGGATATATTTTATATCTAATACAGCAGTGAGGATACATTTTATTTCTAGAACAGCAGTGAGGATATATTTTATTTCTTGTACAGCAGTGGGGATATATTTTATATCTAATACAGCAGTGAGGATACATTTTATTTCTAGTACAGAAGTGAGGATATATTTTATTTCTAGTACAGCAGTGGGGATATATTTTATTTCTAGTACAGCAGTGGGGATATATTTAATTTCTAGTACAGCTGTAAGGATATATTTTATTTCTAGTACAGCAGTGGGGATATATTTTATTTCTAGAGCAGCAGTGGGTATATATATATTAATTCTATTACCACTGTAAGGATGCATTTTATTTCTAGTACAGCAGTGGGGATATGTTTTATTTCTAGTACAACAGTGAGGGTATATTTTATTTCTAGTACAGCCGTAAGGGTATAATTTATTTCTAGTACAGCAATGCGGATATATTTTATTTCTAGTACAGCAGTTGGGATATATTTTATTTCTAGTACAGCAGTGAGGATATATTTTATTTCTATCACAACAGTGGGGATATATTTTATTTCTAGTACAGCAATGAGGGTATATTTTATTTCTAGTACAGCAGTTAGGGTGTACTTTATTTCTAGTACAGCAGTGGGGATATATTTTATTTCTAGTACAGCTGTAAGGATGCATTTTATTTCTAGTACAGCAGTGGGGATATGTTTTATTTCTAATACAACAATGAGGGTATATTTTATTCCTAGTACAGCGGTGGGGATATATTTTAATTCTAGTACAGCTGTAAGGATGCATATTATTTCCAGTACAGCAGTGGGGATAAGTTTTATTTCTAGTACAACAGTGAGGGTATATTTTATTTCTAGTACAACAATAAGGGTATAATTTATTTCTAGTACAGCAATGCGGATATATTTTATTTCTAGTACAGCAATGCGGATATATTTTCTTTCTAGTACAGCAGTGGGGATATATTTTATTTCTAGTACAGCAATGCGGATACATTTTATTTCTAGTACAGCAGTTGCGATATATCTTATTACTAGTGCAGCAGTGGGGATATATTTTATTTCTTATGCAGCAGTAAGTGTATATTTCATTTCTAGTACAGCAATGCGGATATATTTTATTTCTAGTACAGCAGTGGGGATATATTTTATTTCTAGTACAGCAGTGGGGATATATTTTATTTCTAGTACAGCAGTGAGGATGTATTTTATTTCTAGTACAGCAGTGAAGGTATATTTTATTTCTAGTACAGCAATGCGGATATATTTTATTTCTAGTACAGCAGTGGGGATATATTTTATTTCTAGTACAGCAGTGGGGATATATTTTATATCTTGTGCAGCATTGAGGGTATATTTTATTTCTAGTACAGCAATACGAATATATTTTATTTCTAATATATCAGTGGGGATATTTTTTTTTCTAGTACAGCAATGCGTATATATTTTATTTCTAGTACAACAGTGGTGATATGTTTTATTTCTAATAAAGCCCTGAGGATATATTTTATTTCTAGTACAGCAGGGGAGTATAGTTCATTTCTAGTACAGCAGTGAGGTATAATTTATTTCTAGTACAGCCGTGAGGATATATTTTATTTCTAGTACAGCAGTGGGGATATGTTTTATTTCTAGTACAACAGAGAGGGTATATTTTATTTGTAGTACAGCCATGTGGATATATTTTATTTCTAGTTCAGCAGTGGGGATATATTCTATTTCTTGTACAGCAGTGGGGACATATTTTATTTCTAGTACAGCAATGAGGATATATTTTATTTCTATCACAAAAGTGGGGATATATGTTATTTCTAGTACAGCAGTGAGGGTATATTTTATTTCTAGTACAGCAGTTAGGGTGTATTTTATTTCTAGTACAGCAGTGGGGATATATTTTATTTCTAGTACAGCTGTAAGGATGCATTTTATTTCTAGTACAGCAGTCGGGATATGTTTTATTTTTAGTACAACAATGAGGGTATATTTTATTCCTAGTACAGCGGTGGGGATATATTTTAATTCTAGTACAGCTGTAAGGATGCATATTATTTCCAGTACAGCAGTGGGGATATGTTTTATTTCTAGTACAACAGTGAGGGTATATCTTATTTCTAGTACAACAATAAGGGTATAATTTATTTCTAGTACAGCAATGCGGATATATTTTATTTCTAGTACAGCAATGCGGATATATTTTCTTTCTAGTACAGCAGTGGGGATATATTTTATTACTTGTGCCGCAGTGGGGATATATTTTATTTCTAGTACAGCAATGCGGATACATTTTATTTCTAGTACAGCAGTTGCGATATATCTTATTACTAGTGCAGCAGTGGGGATATATTTTATTTCTTGTGCAGCAGCAAGGGTATATTTCATTTCTAGTACAGCAATACGAATATATTTTATTTCTAATACATCAGTGGGGATATTTTTTTTCTAGTACAGCAATGCGTATATATTTTATTTCTAGTACAGCAGTGGTGATATATTTTATTTCTAATAAAGCCCTGAGGATATATTTTACTTCTAGTACAGCAGGGGGGTATATTTCATTTCTAGTACAGCAGTGAGGTATATTTTATTTCTAGTACAGCCGTGAGGATATATTTTATTTCTAGTACAGCAGTGGGGATATATTTTATTTCCACTGCAGCTGCAAACATACATTTTATTTCTCGTACAGCAGTTGGGATATGTTTTATTTCTAGTACAACAGTGAGGGTATATTTTATTTCTAGTACAGCAGTGGGGATATGTTTTATTTCTAGTACAACAGAGAGGGTATATTTTATTTGTAGTACAGCCATGTGGATATATTTTATTTCTAGTACAGCAGTGGGGATATATTCTATTTCTTGTACAGCAGTGGGGATATATTTTATTTCTAGTACAGCAGTGAGGATATATTTTATTTCTATCACAACAGTGGGGATATATTTTATTTCTAGTACAGCAGTGAGGGTATATTTTATTTCTAGTACAGCAGTTACGGTGTATTTTATTTATAGTACAGCAGTGGGGATATATTTTATTTCTAGTACAGCTGTAAGGATGCATTTTATTTCTAGTACAGCAGAGGGAAATATGTTTTATTTCTAGTACAACAATGAGGGTATTTTTTATTCCTAGTACAGCGGTGGGGATATATTTTAATTCTAGTGCAGCTGTAAGGATGCATATTATTTCTAGTACAGCAGTGGGGATATGTTTTATTTCTAGTACAACAGTGAGGGTATATTTTATTTCTAGTACAACAATAAGGGTATATTTTATTTCTAGTACGGCAATGCGGATATATTTTATTTCTAGTACAGCAATGCGGATATATTTTCTTTCTAGTACAGCAGTGGGGATATATTTTATTTCTTGTGCCGCAGTGGGGATATATTTTATTTCTAGTACATCAATGCGGATACATTTTATTTCTAGTACAGCAGTGGGGATATATCTTATTTCTAGTGCAGCAGTGGGGATATATTTTATTTCTTGTGCAGCAGTAAGGGTATATTTTATTTCTAGTACAGCAATGAGGATATGTTTTATTTCTAGTACAGCAATACGGATATATTTTATTTCCAATACATTAGTGGGGATATATTTTATTTCTAGTACAGCAATGCGGATATATTTTATTTCTTGTACAGCAATGGGGAAATATTTTATACCTAATACAGCAGTGAGGATACATTTTATTTCTAGTACAGCAGTGAGGATATATTTTATTTCTACTACAGCAGTGGGGATATATTTTATATCTAATACAGCAGTGAGGATACATTTTATTTCTAGTACAGCAGTGAGGATATATTTTATTTCTAGTACAGCAGTGGGGATATATTTAATTTCTAGTACAGCTGTAAGGATATATTTTATTTCTAGTACAGCAGTGGGGATATATTTTATTTCTAGTACAGCAGTGGGGATATATTTAATTTCTAGTACAGCTGTAAGGATATATTTTATTTCTAGTACAGCAGTGGGGATATATTTAATTCCTAGTACAGCTGTAAGGATATATTTTCTTTCTAGTACAGCAGTGGGGATATATTTTATTTCTAGTACAGCAGTGGGGATATATTTTATTTCTAGTACAACAGTGAGAGTATATTTTATTTATGGTACAGCAGTGGGGATATGTTTTATTTCTAGTACAACAGTGAGGGTATATTTTATTTCTAGTACAGCAATGCGGATATATTTTATTTCTAGTACAGCACTGGGGATATATTTTATTTCTAGTACAGCTGCAAGGATACATTTTATTTCTAGTACAGCAGTGGGGATATGTTTTATTTCTAGTACAGCTGCAAGGATACATATTATTACTAGTACAGCAGTGGGGATATGTTTTATTTCTAGTACAACAGTGAGAGTATATTTTATTTCTGGTACAGCCGTCCGGATATGTTTTATTTCTAGTACAACAGTGAGATTATATTTTATTTCTAGTACAGCAGTGCGGATATATTTTATTTCTAGTACAGCTGCAAGGATACATTTTATTTCTAGTACAGCAGTGGGGATATGTTTTATTTCGAGTACAGCAGTGGGGATATATTTTATTTCTAGTACAACAGTGAGGGTATATTTTATTTCTAGTACAGCAATGCGGATATATTTTATTTCTAGTACAGCAGCGAGGATATATTTTATTTCTAGTACAGCAGTGAGGGTATATTTTTCTTGTGCAGCAGTGAGGGTTTATTTTATGTCTAGTACAGCAATAAGGGTATAATTTATATCTTGTACAGCAATGCGCATATATCTTATTTCTAGTTCAGCAATGCGGATATATTTTCTTTCTAGTACAGCAAGGGGATATATTTTATTTCTTGTGCAGCAGTGAGGTTATATTTTACTTCTGGTACAGCAGTGCGGATATATTTTATTTCTAGTACAGCAGCGAGGATATATTTTATTTCTAGTACAGCAGTGAGGGTATATTTTTTTGTACAGCAGTGAGGGTTTATTTTATTTCTAGTACAGTAGTGGGGATATATTTTATTTCTTGTACAGTAGTGAGGATATATTTCAATTATCGTACAGCAGTGAGGATATATTTTATTTCTAGTACAACAGTTTGGATATATTTTATTTCTAGTACAGCAGTGAGGGTATATTTTATTTCTCGTTCAGCAGTGAGGATATATTTTATTTCTAGTACAGCAGTGGGGATATATTTTATTTCTAGTACAGCAATACGGATATATTTTATTTCTAGTACAGCAGTGAGGGTATATTTAATTTCTAGTACAGCAGTGCATATATATTTTATTTCTAGTACAGCAATATGGATATATTTTATTTCTAATACATCAGTGGGTATATATTTTATTTCTCGTACAGCAATGCAGATATATTTTATTTCGATAAAAGCAGTGGGGATATATTTTATTTCTAATACTGCATTGAAGATATATTTTATTTCTAGTACAGCAGTGAGGATATATTTTATTTCTAGTGCAGCAGTGGGGATATATTTTATTTCTAGTACAGCAATGCGGAAATATTTTATTTCTAGTACAGCAGTGCGGATATATTTCAATTATCGTACAGCAGTGAGGATATATTTTATTTCTAGTACAACAGTTTGGATATATTTTATTTCTAGTACAGCAGTGAGGGTATATTTTATTTTTCGTTCAGCAGTGAGGATATATTTTATTTCTAGTACAGCAGTAAGGGTATATTTTATTTCTTGTACAGCACTAGGGATATATTTTATTTCTCCTACTACAAAGCGGATATATTTTATTTCAAGTACAGTAGTGGGGATATATTTTATTTCTAGTACAGCAATGCGGATATATTTTATTTCTAGTACAGCAGTGCGGATATATTTTATTTCTAGTACAGCAATACGGATATATTTTATTTCTTATACATCAGTGGGGATATATTTTATTTCTCGTACAGCAATGCAGATATATTTTATTTCGATAAAAGCAGTGGGGATATATTTTATTTCTAATACTGCTTTGAAGATATATTTTATTTCTAGTACAGCTGCAGGGATACATATTATTTCTAGTACAGCAGTGGGGATATATTTTATTTCTAGTACAGCTGCAAGGATATATTTTATTTCTAGTACAACAGTGGGGATATGTTTTATTTCTAGTACAACAGTGAGAGTATATTTTATTTCTGGTACAGCAGTGGGGATATCTTTTACTTCTAGTACAACAGTGAGGGTATATTTTATTTCTAGTGCAGCAGCGAGGATATATTTTATTTCTAGTACAGCAGTGAGGGTATATTTTTCTTGTACAACAGTGAGGGTTTATTTTATTTCTAGTACAGCAGTGGGGATAAATTCTATTTCTTGTACAGCAGTGAGGATATATTTTATTTCTTGTACAGCAGTGGGGATATATTTTATTTCTACTACAGCAGTGGGGATAATTTTTTTTCTAGTACAGCAGTGAGGATATATTTTATTTCTAGTACAGCAGTGGGGATATAATTTATTTGTAGTACAGCAGTGAGGTTATGTTTTATTTCTTGTACAACAGTGAGGATATATTTTCTTTCTAGTACAGCAGTGAGGATATATTTTATTTCTAGTAAAGCAGTGAGGGTATATTTTATTTCTAGTACAGCAATACAGATATATTTTATTTCTAGTACAGCAGTGAGGGTATATTTTATTTCTAGTACAGCAGTGGGGATATATTTTATTTCTTGTACAGTAGTGAGGATATATTTTATTTCTAGTACAGCAGTGGGGATATATTTTATTTCTAGTACAGCAATACGGATATATTTTATTTCTAGTACAGCAGTGAGGGTATATTTTATTTCTAGTACAGCAGTTAGGGTGTATTTTATTTCCTGTACAACAGTGGGGATATATCTTATTACTAGTGCAACAAAGCGGAAATATTTTATTTCTAGTACAGCAGTGGGGATATATTTCAATTCTCGTACAGCAGTGACGATATATTTTATTTCTAGTACAGCAGTGAGGGTATATTTTATTTCTAGTACAGCAGTGGGGATATATTTTATTTTGTACAGGTATGCGGAAATATTTTATTTCTAGTACAGCAGTGCGGATATATTTCAATTCTCGTACAGCAGTGAGGATATATTTTATTTCTAGTACAGCAGTGAGGGTATATTTTATTTCTAGTACAGCAGTGGGGATATATTTTATTTCTAGTACCTCAAAGCGGATATATTTTATTTCAAGTTCAGCATTGGGGATATATTTTATTTCTGGTACAGCAATGAGGATATAATTTGTTTATAGTACAGCAGTTGGGATATATTTTATTTCTAGTACAGCAGTGAGGATATACTTTATTTCTAGTACAGCAGTGGGGATATATTTTATTTCTAGTAACGCAATTCGGATATATTTTATTTCTAGTGCAGCTGTGGGGATATATTTTATTTCTAGTACAACAATGCGGAAATGTTTTATTTCTAGTACAGCAGTGGGGATATATTTCAATTCTCGTACAGCAGTGAGGGTATATTTTATTTCTAGTACAGCAGTTAGGGTGTTTTTTATTTCTAGCACAGCAGTGGGGATATATTTTATTTCTAGTACAGCAGTGGGGATATGTTTTATTTCTAGTACAACAGTGAGAGTATATTTTATTTCTGGTACAGCAGTGGGGATATGTTTTATTTCTAGTCCAACAGTGAGGGTATATTTTATTTCTAGTACAGCAATGCGGATATATTTTATTTCTAGTACAGCAGCGAGGATATATTGTATTTCTAGTACAGCAGTGAGGGTATATTTTTCTTGTACAGCAGTGAGGGTTTATTTTATTTCTAGTACAGCAGTGGGGATATATTTTATTTCTTGTACAGTAGTGAGGATAAATTTTATTTCTAGTACAGCAGTGGGGATATATTTTATTTCTAGTACAGCAATACGGATATATTTTATTTCTAGTACAGCAGTGAGGGTATATTTTATTTCTAGTACAGCAGTTAGGGTGTATTTTATTTTCAGTACAACAATGGGGATATATCTTATTACTAGTACAACAATGCGGAAATATTTTATTTCTAGTACAGCAGTGGGGATATATTTCAATTCTCGTACAGCAGTGACGATATATTTTATTTCTAGTACAGCAGTGAGGGTATATTTTATTTCTAGTACAGCAGTGGGGATATATTTTATTTCTAGTACAGGCATGCGGAAATATTTTATTTCTAGTACAGCAGTGCGGATATATTTCAATTCTCGTACAGCAGTGAGGATATATTTTATTTCTAGTACAGCAGTGAGGGTATATTTTATTTCTAGTACCTCAAAGCGGATATATTTTATTTAAAGTTCTGCAGTGGGGATATATTTTATTTCTGGTACAGCAATGAGGATATAATTTGTTTATAGTACAGCAGTTGGGATATATTTTATTTCTAGTACAGCAGTGAGGATATACTTTATTTCTAGTGCAGCAGTGGGGATATATTTTATTTCTAGTAACGCAATTCGGATATATTTTATTTCTAGTGCAGCCGTGGGGATATATATTATTTCTAGTACAACAATGCGGAAATGTTTTATTTCTAGTACAGCAGTGGGGATATATTTCAATTCTCGTACAGCAGTGAGGGTATATTTTATTTCTAGTACAGCAGTGAGGATATATTTTGTTTCTAGTGCAGCAGTGGGGATATATTTTATTTCTTGAACAGCAGTGAGGGTATATTTTATTTCTAGTACAGCAGTTCGGATATATTTTGTTTCTAGTGCTGCAGTGGGGATATATTTTAATTCTCGTACAGCAGTGAGGATATATTTTATTTCTAGTACAACTGTTTGGATATATTTTATTTCTAGCACATCAGTGGGGTTATATTTTATTTCTAGTACAGCTGCAAGGATACATTTTATTTCTAGTACAGCAGTGGGGATATATTTCAATTCTCGTACAGCAGTGAGGGTATATTTTATTTCTAGTACAGCAGTGAGGATATATTTTGTTTCTAGTGCTGCAGTGGGGATATGTTTTATTTCTAGTACAAATTGAGGGTATATTTTATTTGTAGTACAGCGGTGGGGATATATTTTCTTTCTAGTACAGCAGTGGGGATATGTTTTATTTCTAGTACAACATTGAGGGTATATTTTATTTGTAGTACAGCAGTGGGTCATATTTTATTTCTAGTACAGCAGTGGGGATAAATTCTATTTCTTGTACAGCAGTGGGGATATATTTTATTTCTAGTACAGCAGTGAGGATATATTTTATTTCTAGTACAGCAGTGGGGATATATTTTATTTCTAGTACAGCATTGTCGATATATTTTATTTCTAGTACAGCAGTGGGGATATATTTTATTTCTAGTACAGCAGTGAGGATATATTTTATTTCTAGTTCAGCAGTGGGGATATATTTTATTTCTAGTACAGCAATAAGGATATATTTTATTTCCAGTGCAACGATGGGGATATATTTTATTTCTAGTACAGCATTGTGGATATATTTTATTTCTAGTACAGCAGTGAGGATATATTTTATTTCTAGTACAGCAGTGAGGGTATATTTTATTTCTAGTACAGCAGTGAGGATATATTTTATATCTTGTACAGCAGTGGGGATATATTTTATTTCTAGTACAGCAGTGGCGATATATTTTATTTCTAGTACAGCAGTGGGGATATATTTTATTTGTAGTACATCAATACGGATATATTTTATTTCTAGTACAACGGTGGGGATATATTTTATTTCTAGTACAGCAGTGAGCGTATATTTTATTTCTAGTACAGCAATTAGGGTGTATTTTATTTCCAGTACAACAGTCGGGATATATCTTATTTCTAGTACAACAGTGAGGATATATTTTATTTCTAGTACCGCAGTGGGGATATATTTTATTTCTAGTACAGCTGCAAGGATACATTTTATTTCTAGTACAGCAGTGGGGATATGTTTTATTTCTAGTACAACAGTGAGAGTATATTTTATTTCTAGTACAGCAGTGGGGATATGTTTTATTTCTAGTCCAACAGTGAGGGTATATTTTATTTCTAGTACAGCAATGCGGATATATTTTATTTCTAGTACAGCAGCGAGGATATATTGTATTTCTAGTACAGCAGTGAGGGTATATTTTTCTTGTACAGCAGTGAGGGTTTATTTTATTTCTAGTACAGCAGTGGGGATATATTTTATTTCTTGTACAGTAGTGAGGATATATTTTATTTCTAGTACAGCAGTGGGGATATATTTTATTTCTAGTACAGCAATACGGATATATTTTATTTCTAGTACAGCAGTGAGGGTATATTTTATTTCTAGTACAGCAGTTAGGGTGTATTTTATTTCCAGTACAACAATGGGGATATATCTTATTACTAGTACAACAATGCGGAAATATTTTATTTCTAGTACAGCAGTGGGGATATATTTCAATTCTCGTACAGCAGTGACGATATATTTTATTTCTAGTACAACAGTTTGGATATATTTTATTTCTAGTACAGCAGTGAGGGTATATTTTATTTCTAGTACAGCAGTGGGGATATATTTTATTTCTAGTACAGGCATGCGGAAATATTTTATTTCTAGTACAGCAGTGCGGATATATTTCAATTCTCGTACAGCAGTGAGGATATATTTTATTTCTAGTACAGCAGTGAGGGTATATTTTATTTCTAGTACAGCAGTAGTGGTATATTTTATTTCTAGTACAGCAGTGGGGATATATTTTATTTCTAGTACCTCCAAGCGGATATATTTTATTTCAAGTTCAGCAGTGGGGATATATTTTATTTCTGGTACAGCAATGAGGATATAATTTGTTTATAGTACAGCAGTTGAGATATATTTTATTTCTAGTACAGCAGTGAGGATATACTTTATTTCTAGTGCAGCAGTGGGGATATATTTTATTTCTAGTAACGCAATTCGGATATATTTTATTTCTAGTGCAGCCGTGGGGATATATTTTATTTCTAGTTCAACAATGCGGAAATGTTTTATTTCTAGTACAGCAGTGGGGATATATTTCAATTCTCGTACAGCAGTGAGGGTATATTTTATTTTTAGTACAGCAGTGAGGATATATTTTGTTTCTAGTGCAGCAGTGGGGATATATTTTATTTCTTGAACAGCAGTGAGGGTATATTTTATTTCTAGTACAGCAGTTCGGATATATTTTGTTTCTAGTGCTGCAGTGGGGATATATTTTAATTCTCGTACAGCAGTGAGGATATATTTTATTTCTAGTACAACTGTTTGGATATATTTTATTTCTAGCACATCAGTGGGGTTATATTTTATTTCTAGTACAGCTGCAAGGATACATTTTATTTCTAGTACAGCAGTGGGGATATATTTCAATTCTCGTACAGCAGTGAGGGTATATTTTATTTCTAGTACAGCAGTGAGGATATATTTTGTTTCTAGTGCTGCAGTGGGGATATGTTTTATTTCTATTACAAATTGAGGGTATATTTTATTTGTAGTACAGCGGTGGGGATATATTTTATTTCTAGTACAGCAGTGGGGATATGTTTTATTTCTAGTACAACATTGAGGGTATATTTTATTTGTAGTACAGCAGTGGGTCATATTTTATTTCTAGTACAGCAGTGGGGATAAATTCTATTTCTTGTACAGCAGTGGGGATATATTTTATTTCTAGTACAGCAGTGAGGATATATTTTATTTCTAGTACAGCAGTGGGGATATATTTTATTTCTAGTACAGCATTGTCGATATATTTTATTTCTAGTACAGCAGTGGGGATATATTTTATTTCTAGTACAGCAGTGAGGATATATTTTATTTCTAGTTCAGCAGTGGGGCTATATTTTATTTCTAGTACAGCAATAAGGATATATTTTATTTCCAGTGCAACGATGGGGATATATTTTATTTCTAGTACAGCATTGTGGATATATTTTATTTCTAGTACAGCAGTGAGGATATATTTTATTTCTAGTACAGCAGTGAGGGTATATTTTATTTCTAGTACAGCAGTGAGGATATATTTTGTTTCTAGTGCTGCAGTGGGGATATGTTTTATTTCTAGTACAAATTGAGGGTATATTTTATTTGTAGTACAGCGGTGGGGATATATTTTCTTTCTAGTACAGCAGTGGGGATATGTTTTATTTCTAGTACAACATTGAGGGTATATTTTATTTGTAGTACAGCAGTGGGTCATATTTTATTTCTAGTACAGCAGTGGGGATAAATTCTATTTCTTGTACAGCAGTGGGGATATATTTTATTTCTAGTACAGCAGTGAGGATATATTTTATTTCTAGTACAGCAGTGGGGATATATTTTATTTCTAGTACAGCATTGTCGATATATTTTATTTCTAGTACAGCAGTGGGGATATATTTTATTTCTAGTACAGCAGTGAGGATATATTTTATTTCTAGTTCAGCAGTGGGGATATATTTTATTTCTAGTACAGCAATAAGGATATATTTTATTTCCAGTGCAACGATGGGGATATATTTTATTTCTAGTACAGCATTGTGGATATATTTTATTTCTAGTACAGCAGTGAGGATATATTTTATTTCTAGTACAGCAGTGAGGGTATATTTTATTTCTAGTACAGCAGTGAGGATATATTTTATATCTTGTACAGCAGTGGGGATATATTTTATTTCTAGTACAGCAGTGGCGATATATTTTATTTCTAGTACAGCAGTGGGGATATATTTTATTTGTAGTACATCAATACGGATATATTTTATTTCTAGTACAACGGTGGGGATATATTTTATTTCTAGTACAGCAGTGAGCGTATATTTTATTTCTAGTACAGCAATTAGGGTGTATTTTATTTCCAGTACAACAGTCGGGATATATCTTATTTCTAGTACAACAGTGAGGATATATTTTATTTCTAGTACCGCAGTGGGGATATATTTTATTTCTAGTACAGCTGCAAGGATACATTTTATTTCTAGTACAGCAGTGGGGATATGTTTTATTTCTAGTACAACAGTGAGAGTATATTTTATTTCTAGTACAGCAGTGGGGATATGTTTTATTTCTAGTCCAACAGTGAGGGTATATTTTATTTCTAGTACAGCAATGCGGATATATTTTATTTCTAGTACAGCAGCGAGGATATATTGTATTTCTAGTACAGCAGTGAGGGTATATTTTTCTTGTACAGCAGTGAGGGTTTATTTTATTTCTAGTACAGCAGTGGGGATATATTTTATTTCTTGTACAGTAGTGAGGATATATTTTATTTCTAGTACAGCAGTGGGGATATATTTTATTTCTAGTACAGCAATACGGATATATTTTATTTCTAGTACAGCAGTGAGGGTATATTTTATTTCTAGTACAGCAGTTAGGGTGTATTTTATTTCCAGTACAACAATGGGGATATATCTTATTACTAGTACAACAATGCGGAAATATTTTATTTCTAGTACAGCAGTGGGGATATATTTCAATTCTCGTACAGCAGTGACGATATATTTTATTTCTAGTACAACAGTTTGGATATATTTTATTTCTAGTACAGCAGTGAGGGTATATTTTATTTCTAGTACAGCAGTGGGGATATATTTTATTTCTAGTACAGGCATGCGGAAATATTTTATTTCTAGTACAGCAGTGCGGATATATTTCAATTCTCGTACAGCAGTGAGGATATATTTTATTTCTAGTACAGCAGTGAGGGTATATTTTATTTCTAGTACAGCAGTAGTGGTATATTTTATTTCTAGTACAGCAGTGGGGATATATTTTATTTCTAGTACCTCCAAGCGGATATATTTTATTTCAAGTTCAGCAGTGGGGATATATTTTATTTCTGGTACAGCAATGAGGATATAATTTGTTTATAGTACAGCAGTTGAGATATATTTTATTTCTAGTACAGCAGTGAGGATATACTTTATTTCTAGTGCAGCAGTGGGGATATATTTTATTTCTAGTAACGCAATTCGGATATATTTTATTTCTAGTGCAGCCGTGGGGATATATTTTATTTCTAGTTCAACAATGCGGAAATGTTTTATTTCTAGTACAGCAGTGGGGATATATTTCAATTCTCGTACAGCAGTGAGGGTATATTTTATTTTTAGTACAGCAGTGAGGATATATTTTGTTTCTAGTGCAGCAGTGGGGATATATTTTATTTCTTGAACAGCAGTGAGGGTATATTTTATTTCTAGTACAGCAGTTCGGATATATTTTGTTTCTAGTGCTGCAGTGGGGATATATTTTAATTCTCGTACAGCAGTGAGGATATATTTTATTTCTAGTACAACTGTTTGGATATATTTTATTTCTAGCACATCAGTGGGGTTATATTTTATTTCTAGTACAGCTGCAAGGATACATTTTATTTCTAGTACAGCAGTGGGGATATATTTCAATTCTCGTACAGCAGTGAGGGTATATTTTATTTCTAGTACAGCAGTGAGGATATATTTTGTTTCTAGTGCTGCAGTGGGGATATGTTTTATTTCTAGTACAAATTGAGGGTATATTTTATTTGTAGTACAGCGGTGGGGATATATTTTATTTCTAGTACAGCAGTGGGGATATGTTTTATTTCTAGTACAACATTGAGGGTATATTTTATTTGTAGTACAGCAGTGGGGATAAATTCTATTTCTAGTACAGCAGTGAGGATATATTTTATTTCTAGTACAGCAGTGAGGGTATATTTTATTTCTAGTACCTCAAAGCGGATATATTTTATTTCAAGTTCAGCAGTGGGGATATATTTTATTTCTGGTACAGCAATGAGGATATAATTTGTTTATAGTACAGCAGTTGGGATATATTTTATTTCTAGTACAGCAGTGAGGATATACTTTATTTCTAGTGCAGCAGTGGGGATATATTTTATTTCTAGTAACGCAATTCGGATATATTTTATTTCTAGTGCTGCCGTGGGGATATATATTATTTCTAGTACAACAATGCGGAAATGTTTTATTTCTAGTACAGCAGTGGGGATATATTTCAATTCTCGTACAGCAGTGAGGGTATATTTTATTTCTAGTACAGCAGTGAGGATATATTTTGTTTCTAGTGCAGCAGTGGGGATATATTTTATTTCTTGAACAGCAGTGAGGGTATATTTTATTTCTAGTACAGCAGTTCGGATATATTTTGTTTCTAGTGCTGCAGTGGGGATATATTTTAATTCTCGTACAGCAGTGAGGATATATTTTATTTCTAGTACAACTGTTTGGATATATTTTATTTCTAGCACATCAGTGGGGTTATATTTTATTTCTAGTACAGCTGCAAGGATACATTTTATTTCTAGTACAGCAGTGGGGATATATTTCAATTCTCGTACAGCAGTGAGGGTATATTTTATTTCTAGTACAGCAGTGAGGATATATTTTGTTTCTAGTGCTGCAGTGGGGATATGTTTTATTTCTATTACAAATTGAGGGTATATTTTATTTGTAGTACAGCGGTGGGGATATATTTTATTTCTAGTACAGCAGTGGGGATATGTTTTATTTCTAGTACAACATTGAGGGTATATTTTATTTGTAGTACAGCAGTGGGTCATATTTTATTTCTAGTACAGCAGTGGGGATAAATTCTATTTCTTGTACAGCAGTGGGGATATATTTTATTTCTAGTACAGCAGTGAGGATATATTTTATTTCTAGTACAGCAGTGGGGATATATTTTATTTCTAGTACAGCATTGTCGATATATTTTATTTCTAGTACAGCAGTGGGGATATATTTTATTTCTAGTACAGCAGTGAGGATATATTTTATTTCTAGTTCAGCAGTGGGGCTATATTTTATTTCTAGTACAGCAATAAGGATATATTTTATTTCCAGTGCAACGATGGGGATATATTTTATTTCTAGTACAGCATTGTGGATATATTTTATTTCTAGTACAGCAGTGAGGATATATTTTATTTCTAGTACAGCAGTGAGGGTATATTTTATTTCTAGTACAGCAGTGAGGATATATTTTATATCTCGTACAGCAGTGGGGATATATTTTATTTCTAGTACAGCCGTGGCGATATATTTTATTTCTAGTACAGCAGTGGGGATATATTTTATTTGTAGTACATCAAAAGGATATATTTTATTTCTAGTACAACGGTGGGGATATATTTTATTTCTAGTACAGCATTGAGCGTATATTTTATTTCTAGTACAGCAATTAGGGTGTATTTTATTTCCAGTACAACAGTCGGGATATATCTTATTTCTAGTACAACAGTGAGGATATATTTTATTTCTAGTACAGCAGTGGGGATATATTTTATTTCTAGTACAGCTGCAAGGATACATTTTATTTCTAGTACAGCAGTGGGGATATGTTTTATTTCTAGTACAACAGTGAGAGTATATTTTATTTCTAGTACAGCAGTGGGGATATGTTTTATTTCTAGTCCAACAGTGAGGGTATATTTTATTTCTAGTACAGCAATGCGGATATATTTTATTTCTAGTACAGCAGCGAGGATATATTGTATTTCTAGTACAGCAGTGAGGGTTTATTTTATTTCTAGTACAGCAGTGGGGATATATTTTATTTCTTGTACAGTAGTGAGGATATATTTTATTTCTAGTACAGCAGTGGGGATATATTTTATTTCTAGTACAGCAATACGGATATATTTTATTTCTAGTACAGCATTGAGGGTATATTTTATTTCTAGTACAGCAGTTAGGGTGTATTTTATTTCCAGTACAACAATGGGGATATATCTTATTACTAGTACAACAATGCGGAAATATTTTATTTCTAGTACAGCAGTGGGGATATATTTCAATTCTCGTACAGCAGTGACGATATATTTTATTTCTAGTACAACAGTTTGGATATATTTTATTTCTAGTACAGCAGTGAGGGTATATTTTATTTCTAGTACAGCAGTGGGGATATATTTTATTTCTAGTACAGGCATGCGGAAATATTTTATTTCTAGTACAGCAGTGCGGATATATTTCAATTCTCGTACAGCAGTGAGGATATATTTTATTTCTAGTACAGCAGTGAGGGTATATTTTATTTCTAGTACAGCAGTAGTGGTATATTTTATTTCTAGTACAGCAGTGGGGTTATATTTTATTTCTAGTACCTCCAAGCGGATATATTTTATTTCAAGTTCAGCAGTGGGGATATATTTTATTTCTGGTACAGCAATGAGGATATAATTTGTTTATAGTACAGCAGTTGAGATATATTTTATTTCTAGTACAGCAGTGAGGATATACTTTATTTCTAGTGCAGCAGTGGGGATATATTTTATTTCTAGTAACGCAATTCGGATATATTTTATTTCTAGTGCAGCCGTGGGGATATATTTTATTTCTAGTACAACAATGCGGAAATGTTTTATTTCTAGTACAGCAGTGGGGATATATTTCAATTCTCGTACAGCAGTGAGGGTATATTTTATTTCTAGTACAGCAGTGAGGATATATTTTGTTTCTAGTGCAGCAGTGGGGATATATTTTATTTCTTGAACAGCAGTGAGGGTATATTTTATTTCTAGTACAGCAGTTCGGATATATTTTGTTTCTAGTGCTGCAGTGGGGATATATTTTAATTCTCGTACAGCAGTGAGGATATATTTTATTTCTAGTACAACTGTTTGGATATATTTTATTTCTAGCACATCAGTGGGGTTATATTTTATTTCTAGTACAGCTGCAAGGATACATTTTATTTCTAGTACAGCAGTGGGGATATATTTCAATTCTCGTACAGCAGTGAGGGTATATTTTATTTCTAGTACAGCAGTGAGGATATATTTTGTTTCTAGTGCTGCAGTGGGGATATGTTTTATTTCTAGTACAAATTGAGGGTATATTTTATTTGTAGTACAGCGGTGGGGATATATTTTATTTCTAGTACAGCAGTGGGGATATGTTTTATTTCTAGTACAACATTGAGGGTATATTTTATTTGTAGTACAGCAGTGGGTCATATTTTATTTCTAGTACAGCAGTGGGGATAAATTCTATTTCTTGTACAGCAGTGGGGATATATTTTATTTCTAGTACAGCAGTGAGGATATATTTTATTTCTAGTACAGCAGTGGGGATATATTTTATTTCTAGTACAGCATTGTCGATATATTTTATTTCTAGTACAGCAGTGGGGATATATTTTATTTCTAGTACAGCAGTGAGGATATATTTTATTTCTAGTTCAGCAGTGGGGATATATTTTATTTCTAGTGCAGCAATAAGGATATATTTTATTTCCAGTGCAACGATGGGGATATATTTTATTTCTAGTACAGCATTGTGGATATATTTTATTTCTAGTACAGCAGTGAGGATATATTTTATTTCTAGTACAGCAGTGAGGGTATATTTTATTTCTAGTACAGCAGTGAGGATATATTTTATATCTCGTACAGCAGTGGGGATATATTTTATTTCTAGTACAGCAGTGGCGATATATTTTATTTCTAGTACAGCAGTGGGGATATATTTTATTTGTAGTACATCAAAAGGATATATTTTATTTCTAGTACAACGGTGGGGATATATTTTATTTCTAGTACAGCATTGAGCGTATATTTTATTTCTAGTACAGCAATTAGGGTGTATTTTATTTCCAGTACAACAGTCGGGATATATCTTATTTCTAGTACAACAGTGAGGATATATTTTATTTCTAGTACAGCAGTGGGGATATATTTTATTTCTAGTACAGCTGCAAGGATACATTTTATTTCTAGTACAGCAGTGGGGATATGTTTTATTTCTAGTACAACAGTGAGAGTATATTTTATTTCTAGTACAGCAGTGGGGATATGTTTTATTTCTAGTCCAACAGTGAGGGTATATTTTATTTCTAGTACAGCAATGCGGATATATTTTATTTCTAGTACAGCAGCGAGGATATATTGTATTTCTAGTACAGCAGTGAGGGTTTATTTTATTTCTAGTACAGCAGTGGGGATATATTTTATTTCTTGTACAGTAGTGAGGATATATTTTATTTCTAGTACAGCAGTGGGGATATATTTTATTTCTAGTACAGCAATACGGATATATTTTATTTCTAGTACAGCAGTGAGGGTATATTTTATTTCTAGTACAGCAGTTAGGGTGTATTTTATTTCCAGTACAACAATGGGGATATATCTTATTACTAGTACAACAATGCGGAAATATTTTATTTCTAGTACAGCAGTGGGGATATATTTCAATTCTCGTACAGCAGTGACGATATATTTTATTTCTAGTACAACAGTTTGGATATATTTTATTTCTAGTACAGCAGTGAGGGTATATTTTATTTCTAGTACAGCTGTAAGGATGCATTTTATTTCTAGTACAGCAGTGGGGATATGTTTTATTTCTAGTCCAACAGTGAGGGTATATTTTATTTCTAGTACAGCAATGCGGATATATTTTATTTCTAGTACAGCAGCGAGGATATATTGTATTTCTAGTACAGCAGTGAGGGTATATTTTTCTTGTACAGCAGTGAGGGTTTATTTTATTTCTAGTACAGCAGTGGGGATATATTTTATTTCTTGTACAGTAGTGAGGATATATTTTATTTCTAGTACAGCAGTGGGGATATATTTTATTTCTAGTACAGCAATACGGATATATTTTATTTCTAGTACAGCAGTGAGGGTATATTTTATTTCTAGTACAGCAGTTAGGGTGTATTTTATTTCCAGTACAACAATGGGGATATATCTTATTACTAGTACAACAATGCGGAAATATTTTATTTCTAGTACAGCAGTGGGGATATATTTCAATTCTCGTACAGCAGTGACGATATATTTTATTTCTAGTACAACAGTTTGGATATATTTTATTTCTAGTACAGCAGTGAGGGTATATTTTATTTCTAGTACAGCAGTGGGGATATATTTTATTTCTAGTACAGGCATGCGGAAATATTTTATTTCTAGTACAGCAGTGCGGATATATTTCAATTCTCGTACAGCAGTGAGGATATATTTTATTTCTAGTACAGCAGTGAGGGTATATTTTATTTCTAGTACAGCAGTAGTGGTATATTTTATTTCTAGTACAGCAGTGGGGATATATTTTATTTCTAGTACCTCCAAGCGGATATATTTTATTTCAAGTTCAGCAGTGGGGATATATTTTATTTCTGGTACAGCAATGAGGATATAATTTGTTTATAGTACAGCAGTTGAGATATATTTTATTTCTAGTACAGCAGTGAGGATATACTTTATTTCTAGTGCAGCAGTGGGGATATATTTTATTTCTAGTAACGCAATTCGGATATATTTTATTTCTAGTGCAGCCGTGGGGATATATTTTATTTCTAGTACAACAATGCGGAAATGTTTTATTTCTAGTACAGCAGTGGGGATATATTTCAATTCTCGTACAGCAGTGAGGGTATATTTTATTTTTAGTACAGCAGTGAGGATATATTTTGTTTCTAGTGCAGCAGTGGGGATATATTTTATATCTTGAACAGCAGTGAGGGTATATTTTATTTCTAGTACAGCAGTTCGGATATATTTTGTTTCTAGTGCTGCAGTGGGGATATATTTTAATTCTCGTACAGCAGTGAGGATATATTTTATTTCTAGTACAACTGTTTGGATATATTTTATTTCTAGCACATCAGTGGGGTTATATCTTATTTCTAGTACAGCTGCAAGGATACATTTTATTTCTAGTACAGCAGTGGGGATATATTTCAATTCTCGTACAGCAGTGAGGGTATATTTTATTTCTAGTACAGCAGTGAGGATATATTTTGTTTCTAGTGCTGCAGTGGGGATATGTTTTATTTCTAGTACAAATTGAGGGTATATTTTATTTGTAGTACAGCGGTGGGGATATATTTTATTTCTAGTACAGCAGTGGGGATATGTTTTATTTCTAGTACAACATTGAGGGTATATTTTATTTGTAGTACAGCAGTGGGGATAAATTCTATTTCTTGTACAGCAGTGGGGATATATTTTATTTCTAGTACAGCAGTGAGGATATATTTTATTTCTAGTACAGCAGTGAGGGTATATTTTATTTCTAGTACCTCAAAGCGGATATATTTTATTTCAAGTTCAGCAGTGGGGATATATTTTATTTCTGGTACAGCAATGAGGATATAATTTGTTTATAGTACAGCAGTTGGGATATATTTTATTTCTAGTACAGCAGTGAGGATATACTTTATTTCTAGTGCAGCAGTGGGGATATATTTTATTTCTAGTAACGCAATTCGGATATATTTTATTTCTAGTGCTGCCGTGGGGATATATATTATTTCTAGTACAACAATGCGGAAATGTTTTATTTCTAGTACAGCAGTGGGGATATATTTCAATTCTCGTACAGCAGTGAGGGTATATTTTATTTCTAGTACAGCAGTGAGGATATATTTTGTTTCTAGTGCAGCAGTGGGGATATATTTTATTTCTTGAACAGCAGTGAGGGTATATTTTATTTCTAGTACAGCAGTTCGGATATATTTTGTTTCTAGTGCTGCAGTGGGGATATATTTTAATTCTCGTACAGCAGTGAGGATATATTTTATTTCTAGTACAACTGTTTGGATATATTTTATTTCTAGCACATCAGTGGGGTTATATTTTATTTCTAGTACAGCTGCAAGGATACATTTTATTTCTAGTACAGCAGTGGGGATATATTTCAATTCTCGTACAGCAGTGAGGGTATATTTTATTTCTAGTACAGCAGTGAGGATATATTTTGTTTCTAGTGCTGCAGTGGGGATATGTTTTATTTCTAGTACAAATTGAGGGTATATTTTATTTGTAGTACAGCGGTGGGGATATATTTTATTTCTAGTACAGCAGTGGGGATATGTTTTATTTCTAGTACAACATTGAGGGTATATTTTATTTGTAGTACAGCAGTGGGTCATATTTTATTTCTAGTACAGCAGTGGGGATAAATTCTATTTCTTGTACAGCAGTGGGGATATATTTTATTTCTAGTACAGCAGTGGGGATATGTTTTATTTCTAGTACAACAGTGAGAGTATATTTTATTTCTAGTACAGCAGTGGGGATATGTTTTATTTCTAGTCCAACAGTGAGGGTATATTTTATTTCTAGTACAGCAATGCGGATATATTTTATTTCTAGTACAGCAGCGAGGATATATTGTATTTCTAGTACAGCAGTGAGGGTTTATTTTATTTCTAGTACAGCAGTGGGGATATATTTTATTTCTTGTACAGTAGTGAGGATATATTTTATTTCTAGTACAGCAGTGGGGATATATTTTATTTCTAGTACAGCAATACGGATATATTTTATTTCTAGTACAGCAGTGAGGGTATATTTTATTTCTAGTACAGCAGTTAGGGTGTATTTTATTTCCAGTACAACAATGGGGATATATCTTATTACTAGTACAACAATGCGGAAATATTTTATTTCTAGTACAGCAGTGGGGATATATTTCAATTCTCGTACAGCAGTGACGATATATTTTATTTCTAGTACAACAGTTTGGATATATTTTATTTCTAGTACAGCAGTGAGGGTATATTTTATTTCTAGTACAGCAGTGGGGATATATTTTATTTCTAGTACAGGCATGCGGAAATATTTTATTTCTAGTACAGCAGTGCGGATATATTTCAATTCTCGTACAGCAGTGAGGATATATTTTATTTCTAGTACAGCAGTGAGGGTATATTTTATTTCTAGTACAGCAGTAGTGGTATATTTTATTTCTAGTACAGCAGTGGGGATATATTTTATTTCTAGTACCTCCAAGCGGATATATTTTATTTCAAGTTCAGCAGTGGGGATATATTTTATTTCTGGTACAGCAATGAGGATATAATTTGTTTATAGTACAGCAGTTGAGATATATTTTATTTCTAGTACAGCAGTGAGGATATACTTTATTTCTAGTGCAGCAGTGGGGATATATTTTATTTCTAGTAACGCAATTCGGATATATTTTATTTCTAGTGCAGCCGTGGGGATATATTTTATTTCTAGTACAACAATGCGGAAATGTTTTATTTCTAGTACAGCAGTGGGGATATATTTCAATTCTCGTACAGCAGTGAGGGTATATTTTATTTCTAGTACAGCAGTGAGGATATATTTTGTTTCTAGTGCAGCAGTGGGGATATATTTTATTTCTTGAACAGCAGTGAGGGTATATTTTATTTCTAGTACAGCAGTTCGGATATATTTTGTTTCTAGTGCTGCAGTGGGGATATATTTTAATTCTCGTACAGCAGTGAGGATATATTTTATTTCTAGTACAACTGTTTGGATATATTTTATTTCTAGCACATCAGTGGGGTTATATTTTATTTCTAGTACAGCTGCAAGGATACATTTTATTTCTAGTACAGCAGTGGGGATATATTTCAATTCTCGTACAGCAGTGAGGGTATATTTTATTTCTAGTACAGCAGTGAGGATATATTTTGTTTCTAGTGCTGCAGTGGGGATATGTTTTATTTCTAGTACAAATTGAGGGTATATTTTATTTGTAGTACAGCGGTGGGGATATATTTTATTTCTAGTACAGCAGTGGGGATATGTTTTATTTCTAGTACAACATTGAGGGTATATTTTATTTGTAGTACAGCAGTGGGGATAAATTCTATTTCTTGTACAGCAGTGGGGATATATTTTATTTCTAGTACAGCAGTGAGGATATATTTTATTTCTAGTACAGCAGTGAGGGTATATTTTATTTCTAGTACCTCAAAGCGGATATATTTTATTTCAAGTTCAGCAGTGGGGATATATTTTATTTCTGGTACAGCAATGAGGATATAATTTGTTTATAGTACAGCAGTTGGGATATATTTTATTTCTAGTACAGCAGTGAGGATATACTTTATTTCTAGTGCAGCAGTGGGGATATATTTTATTTCTAGTAACGCAATTCGGATATATTTTATTTCTAGTGCTGCCGTGGGGATATATATTATTTCTAGTACAACAATGCGGAAATGTTTTATTTCTAGTACAGCAGTGGGGATATATTTCAATTCTCGTACAGCAGTGAGGGTATATTTTATTTCTAGTACAGCAGTGAGGATATATTTTGTTTCTAGTGCAGCAGTGGGGATATATTTTATTTCTTGAACAGCAGTGAGGGTATATTTTATTTCTAGTACAGCAGTTCGGATATATTTTGTTTCTAGTGCTGCAGTGGGGATATATTTTAATTCTCGTACAGCAGTGAGGATATATTTTATTTCTAGTACAACTGTTTGGATATATTTTATTTCTAGCACATCAGTGGGGTTATATTTTATTTCTAGTACAACTGCAAGGATACATTTTATTTCTAGTACAGCAGTGGGGATATATTTCAATTCTCGTACAGCAGTGAGGGTATATTTTATTTCTAGTACAGCAATGCGGATATATTTTCTTTCTAGTACAGCAAGGGGATATATTTTATTTCATGTGCAGCAGTGAGGGTATATTTTTCTTGTACAGCAGTGAGGGTTTATTTTATTTCTAGTACAGCAGTGGGGATATATTTTATTTCTTGTACAAGAGTGAGGATATATTTTATATCTAGTAAAGCAGTGGGGATATATTTATTTCTAGTACAGCAATATGGATATATTTTATTTCTAGTACAGCAGTGAGGGTATATTTAATTTCTAGTACAGCAGTGCGGATATATTTTATTTCTAGTACAGCAATATGGATATATTTTATTTCTAATACCTCATTGGGTATATATTTTATTTCTCATACAGCAATGCAGATATATTTTATTTCGATAAAAACAGTGGGGATATATTTTATTTCTAATACAGCATTGAAGATATATTTTATTTCTAGTACAGCAGTGAGGATATATTTTATTTCTAGTGCAGCAGTGGGGATATATTTAATTTCTCGTAAAGCAATGCAAATATATTTTATTTCAGTACAGCAGTGAGGATATATTTTATTTCTAGTACAGCAGTGGGGATATATTTTATATCTAGTACAGCTGCAAGGATACATTTTAATTCTAGTACAGCAGTGGCGATATGTTTTATTTCTAGTACAAATGTGAGGGTATATTTTATTTCTAGTACAGCGGAGGGGATATATTTTATTTCTAGTGCAACATTTAGGGTGTATTTTAATTCTAATACAGCAGTGGGGATATATTTTATTTCTAGTACAGCAGTGAGGGTATATTTTATTTCTCGTACAGCAATGCGGATATATTTTATTTCTTGTACAACGGTGAGGATATATTTTATTTCTAGTACAGCAGTGAGGGTATATTTTATTTCTAGTACAGCAATACGGATATATTTTATTTCTTGTACAACAGTGAGGATATATTTTATTTCTAGTACAACAGTTTGGATATTTTTTATTTCTGGTACAGCAATGAGGGTATATTTTATTTCTAGTACAGCAATGAGGATATATTTTATTTCTAGTGCAGCAGTGTGGGTATATTTTATTTCTAGTACAGCAATGGGGATATATTTTTCTTCTGGGACAGCAATGAGGATATAACTTATTTATAGCACAGCAGTTGGGATATATTTTATTTCTAGTACAGCAATGCGGATATATTTTATTGGTAGTACAGCAGTGAGTATATATTTTATTTCTTGTACAGCAGTGGGGATATATTTTATTTCTACTACAGCAGTGGGGATAATTTTTTTTCTAGTACAGCAGTGAGGATATATTTTATTTCTAGTACAGCAGTGGGGATATATTTTATTTGTAGTACAGCAGTGAGGTTATGTTTTATTTCTTGTACAACAGTGAGGATATATTTTCTTTCTAGTACAGCAGTGAGGATATATTTTATTTCTAGTACAGCAGTGAGGGTATATTTTATTTCTAGAACAGCAGTAAGGGTATAATTTATTTCTAGTACAGCAAATTGTATATATTTTATTTCTAGTACAGCAATGTGGATATATTTTCTTTCTTGTACAGCACTGGGGATATATTTTATTTCTTGTGCTGCAGTGTGGGTATATTTTACTTCTAGTACAGCAGTGCGGATATATTTTATTTCTAGTACCGGCATACGGATATATTTTATTTCTCATACATCAGTCGGGATATATTTTATTTTTCGTACAGCAATGCGAATATATTTTATTTCGATAAAAGCAGTGGGGATATATTTTACTTCTAATACAGCAGTGAGGATATATTTTATTTCTTGTACAGCAGTGGGGATATATTTCATTTCTAGTACAACAGTGAGGGTATATTTCATTTCTAGTACAGCTGTGGGGATATATTTTATTTCTAGTAAAAGTGCAAGGATACATATTATTTCTAGTACAGCAGTGAGAGTATATTTTATTTATGGTACAGCAGTGGGGATATGTTTTATTTCTAGTACAACAGTGAGGGTATATTTTATTTCTAGTACAGCAATGCGGATATATTTTATTTCTAGTACAGCACTGGGGATATATTTTATTTCTAGTACAGCTGCAAGGATACATTTTATTTCTAGTACAGCAGTGGGGATATGTTTTATTTCTAGTACAGCTGCAAGGATACATATTATTTCTAGTACAGCAGTGGGGATATGTTTTATTTCTAGTACAACAGTGAGAGTATATTTTATTTCTGGTACAGCCATCCGGATATGTTTTATTTCTAGTACAACAGTGAGATTATATTTTATTTCTAGTACAGCAGTGGGGATATATTTTATTTCTAGTACAGCAGCGAGGATATATTTTATTTCTAGTACAGCAGTGAGGGTATATTCTTCTTGTACAGCAGTGAGGGTTTATTTCATGTCTTGTACAGCCGTAAGGGTATAATTTATTTCTTGTACAGCAATGCGCATATATCTTATTTCTAGTACAGCAATGCGGATATATTTTCTTTCTAGTACAGCAAGGGGATATATTTTATTTCTTGTGCAGCAGTGAGGTTATATTTTACTTCTAGTACAGCAGTGCGGATATATTTTATTTCTAGTACAGCAGCGAGGATATATTTTATTTCTAGTACAGCAGTGAGGGTATATTTTTCTTGTACAGCAGTGAGGGTTTATTTTATTTCTAGTACAGCAGTGGGGATATATTTTAGTTCTTGTACAATAGTGAGGATATATTTTATTTCTAGTACAGCAGTGGGGATATATTTTATTTCTAGTACAGCAATACGGATATATTTTATTTCTAGTACAGCAGTGAGGGTATATTTAATTTCTAGTACAGCAGTGCATATATATTTTATTTCTAGTACAGCAATATGGATATATTTTATTTCTAATACATCAGTGGGTATATATTTTATTTCTCGTACAGCAATGCAGATATATTTTATTTCGATAAAAGCAGTGGGGATATATTTTATTTCTAATACTGCATTGAAGATATATTTTAATTCTAGTACAGCAGTGAGGATATATTTTATTTCTAGTGCAGCAGTGGGGATATATTTTATTTCTAGTACAGCAATGCGGAAATATTTTATTTCTAGTACAGCAGTGCGGATATATTTCAATTATCGTACAGCAGTGAGGATATATTTTATTTCTAGTACAACAGTTTGGATATATTTTATTTCTAGTACAGCAGTGAGGGTATATTTTATTTCTCGTTCAGCAGTGAGGATATATTTTATTTCTTGTACAACAGTAAGGGTATATTTTATTTCTTGTACAGCACTGGGGATATATTTTATTTCTAGTACTACAAAGCGAATATATTGTATTTCAAGTACAGCAGTGGGGATATATTTTATTTCTAGTACAGCAATGCGGATATATTTTATTTCTAGTACAGCAGTGCGGATATATTTTATTTCTTGTGCAGCAGTGCGGGTATATTTTACTTCTAGTACAGCAGTGCGGATATATTTTATTTCTAGTACAGCAATACGGATATATTTTATTTCTTATACATCAGTGGGGATATATTTTATTTCTCGTACAGCAATGCAGCTATATTTTATTTCAATAAAAGCTGTGGGGATATATTTTATTTCTAATACAGCTTTGAAGATATATTTTATTTCTAGTACAGCTGCAGGGATACATATTATTTCTAGTACAGCAGTGGGGATATATTTTATTTCTAGTACAGCTGCAAGGATATATTTTATTTCTAGTACAACACTGGGGATATGTTTTATTTCTAGTACAACAGTGAGAGTATATTTTATTTCTGGTACAGCAGTGGGGATATGTTTTACTTCTAGTACAACGGTGAGGGTATATTTGATTTCTAGTACAGCAGCGAGGATATATTTTATTTCTAGTACAGCAGTGAGGGTATATTTTTCTTGTACAACAGTGAGGGTTTATTTTATTTCTAGTACAGCAGTAAGGGTATAATTTATTTCTAGTACAGCAATGTGCATACATTTTATTTCTAGTACAGCAATGCGGATATATTTTCTTTCTAGTACAGCAAGGGGATATATTTTATTTCTTGTGCAGCAATGAGGTTATATTTTACTTCTAGTACAGCAGTGCGGATATATTTTATTTCTAGTACAGCAGCGAGGATATATTTTATTTCTAGTACAGCAGTGAGGGTATATTTTTCTTGTATAGCAGTGAGGGTTTATTTTATTTCTAGTACAGCAGTGGGGATATATTTTATTTCTTGTACAGTAGTGAGGATATATTTTATTTCTAGTACAGCAGTGGGGATATATTTTATTTCTAGTACAGCAATGTGGATATATTTTATTTCTAGTACAGCAATACGGATATATTTTATTTCTAATACATCAGTGGGGATATATTTTATTTCTTGTACAGCAATGCAGATATATTTCATTTCGATAAAAGCAGTGGGGATATATTTTGTTTCTAATACAGCATTGAAGATATATTTTATTTCTAGTACAGCAGTGAGGATATATTTTATTTCTACTACAGCAGTGGGGATATATTTCATTTCTAGTACAGCAGTGGGGATATATTTTATTTCTAGTACAGCTGCAAGGATACATTTTATTTCTAGTACAGCAGTGGGGATATGTTTTATTTCTAGTACAACAGTGAGAGTATATTTTATTTCTGGTACAGCAGTGGGGATATGTTTTATTTCTAGTACAACAGTGAGGGTATATTTTATTTCTAGTACAGCAATGCGGATATATTTTATTTCTAGTACAGCACTGGGGATATATTTTATTTCTAGTACAGCTGCAAGGATACATTTTATATCTAGTACAGCAGTGGGGATATGTTTTATTTCTAGTACAGCTGCAAGGATACATGTTATTTCAAGTACAGCAGTGGGGATATGTTTTATTTCTAGTACAACAGTGAGAGTATATTTTATTTCTGGTACAGCAGTCCGGATATTTTTTATTTCTAGTACAACAGTGAGAGTATATTTTATTTCTAGTACAGCAGTGGGGATATATTTTATTTCTAGTACAGCTGCAAGGATACATTTTATTTCTAATACAGCAGTGGGGTTATGTTTTATTTCTAGTACAACAGTGAGAGTATATTTTATTTCTAGTACAGCAGTGGGGATATATTTTATTTCTAGTACAGCTGCAAGGATACATTTTATTTCTAGTACAGCAGTGGGGATATGTTTTATTTCTAGTACAACAGTGAGAGTATATTTTATTTCTGGTACAGCAGTGGGGATTTGTTTTATTTCTAGTCCAACAGTGAGGGCATATTTTATTTCTAGTACAGCAAAGCGGATATATTTTATTTCTAGTACAGCAGCGAGGATATATTTTATTTCTAGTACAGCAGTGAGGGTATATTTTTCTTGTACAGCAGTGAGGGTTTATTTTATTTCTAGTACAGCAGTGGGGCTATATTTTATTTCTTGTACAGTAGTGAGGATATATTTTATTTCTAGTACAGCAGTGGGGATATATTTTATTTCTAGTACAGCAATACGGATATATTTTATTTCTAGTACAGCAGTGAGGGTATATTTTATTTCTAGTACAGCAGTTAGGGTGTATTTTATTTCCAGTACAACAGTGGGGATATATCTTATTACTAGTACAACAATGCGGATATATTTTATTTCTAGTACAACAGTTTGGATATATTTTATTTCTAGTACAGCAGTGAGGGTATATTTTATTTCTAGTACAGGTATGCGGAAATATTTTATTTCTAGTACAGCAGTGCGGATATATTTCAATTGTTGTACAACAGTGAGGATATATTTTATTTCTAGTACAGCAGTGAGGGTATATTTTATTTCTACTACAGCAGTTAGGGTGTATTTTATTTCTAGTACAGCAGTGAGGATATATTTTATTTCTAGTACAGCAATACTGATATATTTTATTTCTTGTACAACGGTGAGGATATATTTTATTTCTAGTACAGCAGTGAGGGTATATTTTATTTCTAGTACAGCAATACGGATATATTTTATTTCTTGTACAACAGTGAGGATATATTTTATTTCTAGTACAACAGTTTGGATATATTTTATTTCTGGTACAGCAATGAGGGTATATTTTATTTCTAGTACAGCAATGAGGATATATTTTATTTCTAGTGCAGCAGTGTGGGTATATTTTATTTCTAGTACAGCAATGGGGATATATTTTTCTTCTGGGACAGCAATGAGGATATAACTTATTTATAGCACAGCAGTTGGGATATATTTTATTTCTAGTACAGCAGTAAGGGTATATTTTACTTCTAATACAGCAGTGCGGATATATTTTATTTCTAGTACAGCAATACGGATATATTTTATTTCTTATACATCAGTGGGGATATATTTTATTTCTCGTACAGCAATGCAGCTATATTTTATTTCGATAAAAGCAGTGGGGATATATTTTATTTCTAATACAGCTTTGAAGATATATTTTATTTCTAGTACAGCTGCAGGGATACATATTATTTCTAGTACAGCAGTGAGGATATATTTTATTTCTAGTACAACAGTTTGGATATATTTTATTTCTAGTACAGCAGTGAGGGTATATTTTATTTCTCGTTCAGCAGTGAGGATATATTTTATTTCTTGTACAGCAGTAAGGGTATATTTTATTTCTTGTACAGCACTGGGGATATATTTTATTTCTAGTACTACAAAGCGAATATATTGTATTTCAAGTACAGCAGTGGGGATATATTTTATTTCTAGTACAGCAATGCGGATATATTTTATTTCTAGTACAGCAGTGCGGATATATTTTATTTCTTGTGCAGCAGTGCGGGTATATTTTACTTCTAGTACAGCAGTGCGGATATATTTTATTTCTAGTACAGCAATACGGATATATTTTATTTCTTATACATCAGTGGGGATATATTTTATTTCTCGTACAGCAATGCAGCTATATTTTATTTCAATAAAAGCTGTGGGGATATATTTTATTTCTAATACAGCTTTGAAGATATATTTTATTTCTAGTACAGCTGCAGGGATACATATTATTTCTAGTACAGCAGTGGGGATATATTTTATTTCTAGTACAGCTGCAAGGATATATTTTATTTCTAGTACAACACTGGGGATATGTTTTATTTCTAGTACAACAGTGAGAGTATATTTTATTTCTGGTACAGCAGTGGGGATATGTTTTACTTCTAGTACAACAGTGAGGGTATATTTGATTTCTAGTACAGCAGCGAGGATATATTTTATTTCTAGTACAGCAGTGAGGGTATATTTTTCTTGTACAACAGTGAGGGTTTATTTTATTTCTAGTACAGCAGTAAGGGTATAATTTATTTCTAGTACAGCAATGCGCATACATTTTATTTCTAGTACAGCAATGCGGATATATTTTCTTTCTAGTACAGCAAGGGGATATATTTTATTTCTTGTGCAGCAATGAGGTTATATTTTACTTCTAGTACAGCAGTGCGGATATATTTTATTTCTAGTACAGCAGCGAGGATATATTCTATTTCTAGTACAGCAGTGAGGGTATATTTTTCTTGTATAGCAGTGAGGGTTTATTTTATTTCTAGTACAGCAGTGGGGATATATTTTATTTCTTGTACAGTAGTGAGGATATATTTTATTTCTAGTACAGCAGTGGGGATATATTTTATTTCTAGTACAGCAATGTGGATATATTTTATTTCTAGTACAGCAATACGGATATATTTTATTTCTAATACATCAGTGGGGATATATTTTATTTCTTGTACAGCAATGCAGATATATTTCATTTCGATAAAAGCAGTGGGGATATATTTTATTTCTAATACAGCATTGAAGATATATTTTATTTCTAGTACAGCAGTGAGGATATATTTTATTTCTACTACAGCAGTGGGGATATATTTCATTTCTAGTACAGCAGTGGGGATATATTTTATTTCTAGTACAGCTGCAAGGATACATTTTATTTCTAGTACAGCAGTGGGGATATGTTTTATTTCTAGTACAACAGTGAGAGTATATTTTATTTCTGGTACAGCAGTGGGGATATGTTTTATTTCTAGTACAACAGTGAGGGTATATTTTATTTCTAGTACAGCAATGCGGATATATTTTATTTCTAGTACAGCACTGGGGATATATTTTATTTCTAGTACAGCTGCAAGGATACATTTTATTTCTAGTGCAGCAGTGGGGATATGTTTTATTTCTAGTACAGCTGCAAGGATACATATTATTTCAAGTACAGCAGTGGGGATATGTTTTATTTCTAGTACAACAGTGAGAGTATATTTTATTTCTGGTACAGCAGTCCGGATATTTTTTATTTCTAGTACAACAGTGAGAGTATATTTTATTTCTAGTACAGCAGTGGGGATATATTTTATTTCTAGTACAGCTGCAAGGATACATTTTATTTCTAGTACAGCAGTGGGGATATGTTTTATTTCTAGTACAACAGTGAGAGTATATTTTATTTCTGGTACAGCAGTGGGGATTTGTTTTATTTCTAGTCCAACAGTGAGGGCATATTTTATTTCTAGTACAGCAGCGAGGATATATTTTATTTCTAGTACAGCAGTGAGGGTATATTTTTCTTGTACAGCAGTGAGGGTTTATTTTATTTCTAGTACAGCAGTGGGGCTATATTTTATTTCTTGTACAGTAGTGAGGATATATTTTATTTCTAGTACAGCAGTGGGGATATATTTTATTTCTAGTACAGCAATACGGATATATTTTATTTCTAGTACAGCAGTGAGGGTATATTTTATTTCTAGTACAGCAGTTAGGGTGTATTTTATTTCCAGTACAACAGTGGGGATATATCTTATTACTAGTACAACAATGCGGATATATTTTATTTCTAGTACAGCAGTGGGGATATATTTCAATTCTCGTACAGCAGTGACGATATATTTTATTTCTAGTACAACAGTTTGGATATATTTTATTTCTAGTACAGCAGTGAGGGTATATTTTATTTCTAGTACAGGTATGCGGAAATATTTTATTTCTAGTACAGCAGTGCGGATATATTTCAATTGTTGTACAACAGTGAGGATATATTTTATTTCTAGTACAGCAGTGAGGGTATATTTTATTTCTAGTACAGCAGTGAGGATATATTTTATTTCTAGTACAGCAGTAGGGGTATATTTTATTTCTAGTACAGCAGTGGGGATATATTTTATTTCTAGTGCCTCAAAGCGGATATATTTTATTTCAAGTTCAGCAGTGGGGATATATTTTATTTCTGGTACAGCAATGAGGATATAATTTGTTTATAGTACAGCTGTTGGGATATATTTTATTTCTAGTACAGCAGTGAGGATATACTTTATTTCTAGTACAGCAGTGGGGATATATTTTATTTCTAGTAACGCAATTCGGATATATTTTATTTCTAGTACAGCAATCCGGATATATTTTATTGGTAGTACAGCAGTGAGGATATATTTTATTTCTAGTACAACAGTGAGGATATATTTTATTTCTAGTACAGCAGTGAGGGTATATTTAATTTCTAGTACAGCAGTGGGGATATATATTTATTTCTAGTACAGCAGTGACGATATATTTTATTTCTAGCACAGCAGTGGGTATATATTTTATTTCTAGTACAAAAATACGGATATATTTTATTTCTAGTACAGCAGTGGGGATATATTTTATTTCTAGTAACGCAATTCGGATATATTTTATTTCTAGTACAGCAATCCGGATATATTTTATTGGTAGTACAGCAGTGTGGATATTTTTTATTTCTAGTGCAGCAGTGGGGATTTTTTTTTTCTAGTACAGCAGTGAGGAAATATTTTATTTCTATTACAGCAGTGGGGATTTATTTTATTTCTGTTACAGCAGTGGGGATATATTTTATTTCTAGTACAGCAGTTAGGGAATATTTTATTTCTAGTACAGCAGTTAGGGAATATTTTATTTCTAGTACAGCAGTGAGGATTTAATTTATTTCTAGTACAGCAGTGAGGATATATTTTATTTCTAGTGCAGCAAGGAGGGTAAATTTTATTTCTTGTACAGAACTGGGGATATATTTCATTTCTAGTACAGCAGTGAGGGTATATTTTATTTCTAGTACAGCAATGACGGTATATTTTATTTCTAGTACAGCAGTGAGGATATATTTTATTTCTATTACAGCAGCGGGGATATATTTTATTTGTAGTACAGCAATGAAGGTATGTTTTATTTCTTGTACAACATTGAGGATATATTTTCTTTCTAGTACAGCAGTGAGGATGTATTTTATTTCTAGTACAGCAGTGAGGTTATATTTTATTTCTTGTACAGCGGTGGGGGTATATTTTATTTCTAGTACAGCAGTAAGGGTATAATTTATTTCTAGTACAGCATTAAGAGTATAATTTATTTCTAGTACAGCAATGCGGATATATTTTATTTCTAGTACAGCAATGCGGATATATTTTCTTTCTAGTACCACAGTGCGGATATATTTTCTTTCTTTTGCAGCAGTGCGGGTATATTTTACTTCTAGTACAGCAGTGCGCATATATTTTATTTCTTGTGCAGCAGTGCGGGTATATTTTACTTCTAGTACAGCAGTGCGCATATATTTTATTTCTAGTACAGCAGTGAGGGTATATTTTATTTCTAGTACAGCAATGTGGATATATTTTATTTCTAGTACAGCAGTGGGGATATATTTTATTTCTAGTACAGCAGTGGGGATATTTTTTTTTCTAGTACAGCAGTGAGGAAATATTTTATTTCTAGTACAGCAGGTGGGAATTATTTTATTTCTGTTACAGCAGTGGGGATATATTTTATTTCTAGTACAGCAGTTAGGGTATATTTTATTTCTAGTACAGCAGTGAGGATTTAATTGATTTCTAGTACAGCAGTGAGGATTTAATTTATTTCTAGTACAGCAGTGAGGATATATTTTATTTCTAGTACATCAAGGATTGTAAATTTTAATTCTTGTACAGCACTGGGGATATATTTCATTTCTAGTACAGCAGTGAGGGTATATTTTATTTCTGGTACAGCAATTGAGGGTATGTTTTATTTCTAGTACAGCAGTGAGGATATATTTTATTCCCTGTGCAGCAGTGAGGGTATATTTTATTCCCTGTACAGCAGTGGTGGTATAATCTATTCCCAGTGAGGGTATATTTTATCCCTTTTGGGGGTACATTTTATTCCCAATGAGGGCATATTTTATTTCCTATACAGCAGTGAGGGTATATTTTATTCCCAGTGGAGGTATATTTTATCCCCAGTGGGGGTATATTTTATCCCCAGTGAGGGTATATTTTATTCCCAGTGAGAGTATATTTTATCCACAGTGAGTGTATATTTTATCCACAGTGGGGATATATTTTATCCCCAGTGAGGGTACATTTTAACCCCTGTGGGGGTATATTTTATTTCCGGTGAGAGTATATTTTATCCTCAGTGAGGCAATATTTTATTCCCGATGAGAGTATATTTTATCGCCAGTGAGGATATATTTTATCCCCTGTGGGGGTATATTTTATCCCCAGTAAGGGTATATTTTATCCCATTTGGGGGTATATTTTATTCCCAGTGAGAGTATATTTTATCCCCAGTGAGGGTATATTTTATTTCTGGTACAGCAGTGAGGACATATTTTATTTCTAGTACAGCAGTGAGGATACATTTAAATGCCTGTACAGCAATGAGGGTGTATTTTATTCCCTGTACAGTATTGAGGATATATTTTAATTCCTGTACAGCAATGAGGGTAGATTTTATTCCCTGTACAGCAGTGAGGATATATTTTATTCCCTGTGCAGCATTGAGGGTATATTTTATTCCCTGTACAGCATTGGGGGTATAATCTATTCCCAGTGAGGGTATATTTTATCCCTTTTGGGGGTACATTTTATTCCCAGTGAGGGCATATTTTATTTCCTATACAGCAATGAGGGTATATTTTATTCCCAGTGGAGGTATATTTTATTCCCAGTGAGGGTATATTTTATCCCCATTAAGGGTATATTTTATTCCCAGTGAGAGTATATTTTATCCACAGTCAGTGTATATCTTATCCACAGTGGGGATATATTTTATCCCCAGTGAGGGTACATTTTAACCCATGTGGGGGTATATTTTATTTCCGGTGAGAGTATATTTTATCCTCAGTGAGGGTATATTTTATTCCCAGTGAGAGTATATTTTATCTCCAGTGAGGATATATTTTATCCCCTGTGGGGGTATATTTTATCCCCAGTGAGGGTATATTTTATCCCATTTGGGGGTATATTTTATTCCCGGTGAGAGTATATTTTATCCCCAATGAGGGTATATTTTATTTCTAGTACAGCAGTGAGGACATATTTTATTTCTAGTACAGCAGTGAGGGTATATTTTATTTCTAGTACAGCATTGAGGATACATTTAAATGCCTGTACAGCAATGAGGGTATATTTTATTCCCTGTACAGTATTGAGGATATATTTTAATTCCTGTACAGCAGTGAGGGTATATTTTAATTCCTGTACAGCAGTGAGGATATATTTTAATTCCTGTACAGCAGTGAGTGTATATTTTTATTCCTGTACAGCAGTGAGTATATATTTTTATTCCTGTACAGCAGTGAGTATATATTTTAATTCACTGTACAGCAGTGAAGGTATATTTTATCCCCTCTACAGCAGTGAGGATATATATTATCCCCTCTCCAAAACTGGGAGGGTATTTTCTATTTTAATTCCTGTACAGCAGTGAGGGTATATTCTATTCCTTGTATAGCAGTGAGGGTATATTCTATTCCTTGTATAGCAGTGAGGGTATATTTTAATTCACTGTACAACAGTGAGGGTATATTTTAGTCCCTGTACAGCAATGACGATATATTTTAATTCCTGTACAGCAGTGAGGGTATATTTTATCCCGTGAACAGCATTGAGGATATATTTTAATTCCTGTACAGCAGTGAGGGTATATTTTATTCCCTGTACAGCAGTGAGGGTATATTTTATCCCCTGTACAGCAGTGAGGATATATTTAATTCCCTGTACAGCAGTGAGGGTATATTTTATCCCCTGTACAGCAGTGAGGATATATTTTATTCCCTGTACAGTATTGAGGATATATTTTATCCCCTGTACAGCAGTGAGGATATATTTTATTTCTAGTACAGCAGTAAGGGTATATTTTATTTCTAGTACAGCAGTGGGGATATATTTTATTTCTAGTACTGCAAAGCGGATATATTTTATTTCAAGTACAGCAGTGGGGATATATTTTATTTCTGGTACAGCAATGAGGATATAATTTATTTATAGTACAGCAGTTGGGATATATTTTATTTCTAGTACAGCAGTGAGGATATACTTTATTTCTAGTTCAGCAGTGGGGATATATTTTATTTCTAGTACAGCAATTCAGATATATTTTATTTTTAGTACAGCAATGCGGATATATTTTATTGGTAGTACAGCAGTGAGGATATATTTTATTTCTTGTACAGCAGTGGGGATATATTTTATTTCTAGTACAGCAGTGGGGATATTTTTTTTTCTAGTACAGCAGTGAGGAAATATTTTATTTCTAGTACAGCAGTGGGGAATTATTTTATTTCTGTTACAGCAGTGGGGATATATTTTATTTCTAGTACAGCAATGCGGATATATTTTCTTTCTAGTACAGCAAGGGGATTTATTTTATTTCTTGTGTAGCAGTGAGGGTATAATTTACTTCTAGTACAGCAGTGCGGATATATTTTATTTCTAGTACAGCAGCGAGGATATATTTTATTTCTAGTACAGCAGTGAGGGTATATTATTCTTGTACTGCAGTGAGGGTTTATTTTATTTCTAGTACAGCAGTGGGGATATATTTTATTTCTAGTACAGCAGTGAGGATATATTTTATTTCTAGTACAGTAGTAGGGATATATTTTATTTCTAGTACAGCAATACGGATATATTTTATTTCTAGTACAATGGTGGGGATATACTTTATTTCTAGTACAGCAGTGAGGGTATATTTTATTTCTAGTACAACAGTTAGCGTGCATTTTACTTCCAGTACAACAGTGGGGATATATCTTATTTCTAGTACAACAGTGAGGATATATTTAATTTCTAGTACAGCAGTGAGGATATATTTTATTTCTAGTGCAGCAGTGGGGATATATTTTATTTCTAGTACAACAATGCGGAAATATTTTATTTCTAGTACAGCAGTGGGGATATATTTCAATTCTCGTACAGCAGAGAGGATATAATTTATTTATAGTACAGCAGTTGGGATATATTTTATTTCTAGTACAGCAGTGAGGATATACTTTATTTCTAGTTCAGCAGTGGGGATATATTTTATTTCTAGTACAGCAATTCAGATATATTTTATTTTTAGTACAGCAATGCGGATATATTTTATTGGTAGTACAGCAGTGAGGATATATTTTATTTCTTGTACAGCAGTGGGGATATATTTTATTTCTAGTACAGCAGTGGGGATATTTTTTTTTCTAGTACAGCAGTGAGGAAATATTTTATTTCTAGTACAGCAGTGGGGAATTATTTTATTTCTGTTACAGCAGTGGGGATATATTTTATTTCTAGTACAGCAGTTAGGGTATATTTTATTTCTAGTACAGCAGTGAGGATTTAATTGATTTCTAGTACAGCAGTGAGGATTTAATTTATTTCTAGTACAGCAGTGAGGATATATTTTATTTCTAGTACATCAAGGATTGTAAATTTTAATTCTTGTACAGCACTGGGGATATATTTCATTTCTAGTACAGCAGTGAGGGTATATTTTATTTCTGGTACAGCAATTGAGGGTATGTTTTATTTCTAGTACAGCAGTGAGGATATATTTTATTCCCTGTGCAGCAGTGAGGGTATATTTTATTCCCTGTACAGCAGTGGTGGTATAATCTATTCCCAGTGAGGGTATATTTTATCCCTTTTGGGGGTACATTTTATTCCCAATGAGGGCATATTTTATTTCCTATACAGCAGTGAGGGTATATTTTATTCCCAGTGGAGGTATATTTTATCCCCAGTGGGGGTATATTTTATCCCCAGTGAGGGTATATTTTATTCCCAGTGAGAGTATATTTTATCCACAGTGAGTGTATATTTTATCCACAGTGGGGATATATTTTATCCCCAGTGAGGGTACATTTTAACCCCTGTGGGGGTATATTTTATTTCCGGTGAGAGTATATTTTATCCTCAGTGAGGGTATATTTTATTCCCGGTGAGAGTATATTTTATCGCCAGTGAGGATATATTTTATCCCCTGTGGGGGTATATTTTATCCCCAGTGAGGGTATATTTTATCCCATTTGGGGGTATATTTTATTCCCAGTGAGAGTATATTTTATCCCCAGTGAGGGTATATTTTATTTCTAGTACAGCAGTGAGGACATATTTTATTTCTTGTACAGCAGTGAGGACATATTTAAATGCCTGTACAGCAATGAGAGTGTATTTTATTCCCTGTACAGTATTGAGGATATATTTTAATTCCTGTACAGCAATGAGGGTAGATTTTATTCCCTGTACAGCAGTGAGGATATATTTTATTCCCTGTGCAGCATTGAGGGTATATTTTATTCCCTGTACAACAGTGGGGGTATAATCTATTCCCAGTGAGGGTATATTTTATCCCTTTTGGGGGTACATTTTATTCCCAGTGAGGGCATATTTTATTTCCTATACAGCAATGAGGGTATATTTTATTCCCAGTGGAGGTATATTTTATTCCCAGTGGAGGTATATTTTATCCCCAGTGAGGGTATATTTTATCCCCATTGAGAGTATATTTTATTCCCAGTGAGAGTATATTTTATCCACAGTGAGTGTATATTTTATCCACAGTGGGGATATATTTTATCCCCAGTGAGGGTACATTTTAACCCATGTGGGGGTATATTTTATTTCCGGTGAGAGTATATTTTATCCTCAGTGAGGGTATATTTTATTCCCAGTGAGAGTATATTTTATCTCCAGTGAGGATATATTTTATCCCCTGTGGGGGTATATTTTATCCCCAGTGAGGGTATATTTTATCCCATTTGGGGGTATATTTTATTCCCGGTGAGAGTATATTTTATTCCCAGTGAGGGTATATTTTATTTCTAGTACAGCAGTGAGGACATATTTTATTTCTAGTACAGCAGTGAGGGTATATTTTATTTCTAGTACAGCATTGAGGATACATTTAAATGCCTGTACAGCAATGAGGGTATATTTTATTCCCTGTACAGTATTGAGGATATATTTTAATTCCTGTACAGCAATGAGGGTATATTTTATGCCCTGTACAGCAGTGAGGATATATTTTATTCCCTGTACAGCAGTGAGGATATATTTTATTCCCTGTGCAGCAGTGAGGGTATATTTTATTGCCTGTACAGCAGTGGGGGTATAATCTATTCCCAGTAAGGGTATATTTTATCCCTTTTGGGGTACATTTTATTCCCAGTGAGGGCTTATTTTATTTCCTATACAGCAGTGAGGGTATATTTTATTCCCAGTGGAGGTATATTTTATCCCAATGAGGGTATATTTTATCCCCAGTGAGGGTATAGTTTATTCCCAGTGAGAGTATATTTTATCCACAGTGAGTGTATATTTTATTCACAGTGGGGATATATTTTATCCACAGTGAGGGTACATTTTAACCCCTGTGGGGGTATATTTTATTTCCGGTTAGAGTATATTTTATCCCCAGTGAGGGTATATCTTATTCCCGGTGAGAGTATATTTTATCGCCAGTGAGGATATATTTTATCCCCTGTGGGGGTATATTTTATCCCCAGTGAGAGTATATTTTATTCCATTTGGGGATATATTTTATTCCCGGTGAGAGTATATTTTATCCCCAGTGAGGGTATATTTTATTTCTAGTACAGCAATGAGGGTATATTTTATTTCTAGTACAGCAGTGAGGATATATTTTATTTCTAGTACAGCAGTGGGGGTATATTTTATTGCTAGTACTGCAGTGGGGATATATTTTATTTCTAGTACAGCAGTGGGGATATATTTTATTTCTAGTACAGCAGTGAGCATATATTTTATTTCTAGTACAGCAATGAGGGTATATTTTATTTCTAGTACAGCAGTGAGGATATATTTTATTTCTAGTACAGCAGTGAGGGTATATTTTATTTCTAGTACAGCAGTGGGGATATATTTTATTTCTAGTACAGCACTGAGGGTATATTTTATTTCTAGTACAGCACTGAGGGTATATTTTATTTCTAGAACAGCAGTTGAGGTATATTTTATTTCTAGTACAGCAGTGGGGATATATTTTATTTCTAGTACAGCATTGAGGATACATTTAAATGCCTGTACAGCAATGAGGGTATATTTTATTCCCTGTACAGTATTGAGGATATATTTTAATTCCTGTACAGCAGTGAGGATATATTTTAATTCCTGTACAGCAGTGAAGGTATATTCTATTCCTTGTACAGCAGTGAGGGTATATTTTAATTCACTGTACAGCAGTGAGGGTATATTTTAGTCCCTGTCCAGCAGTGAGGGTATATTTTAATTCACTGTACAGCAGTGAGGGTATATTTTAGTCCCTATACAGCAGTGACGATATATTGTGTGCCCTGTACGGCAGTGAGGATATATTTCATTTCCTGTACAGCAGTGAGGGTATATTCTATTCCTTGTACAGGACTGAAGGTATATTCTATTCCCTGTACATCATTGGGGATATATCTTATCCCCTGTACAGCAGTGAGGATATATTTTAATTCCTGTACAGCAGTGAGTATATATTTTTATTCCTGTACAGCAGTGAGTATATATTTTTATTCCTGTACAGCAGTGAGTATATATTTTAATTCACTGTACAGCAGTGAAGGTATATTTTATCCCCTCTACAGCAGTGAGGATATATATTATCCCCTCTCCAAAACTGGGAGGGTATTTTCTATTTTAATTCCTGTACAGCAGTGAGGGTATATTCTATTCCTTGTATAGCAGTGAGGGTATATTCTATTCCTTGTATAGCAGTGAGGGTATATTTTAATTCACTGTACAACAGTGAGGGTATATTTTAGTCCCTGTACAGCAATGACGATATATTTTAATTCCTGTACAGCAGTAAGGGTATATTTTATCCCGTGAACAGCATTGAGGATATATTTTAATTCCTGTACAGCAGTGAGGGTATATTTTATTCCCTGTACAGCAGTGAGGGTATATTTTATCCCCTGTACAGCAGTGAGGATATATTTTATTCCCTGTACAGCAGTGAGGGTATATTTTATCCCCTGTACAGCAGTGAGGATATATTTTATCCCCTGTACAGCAGTGAGGATATATTTTATTCCCTGTACAGCAGTGAGGGTATATTTTATCCCCTGTACAGCAGTGAGGATATATTTTATTCCCTGTACAGTATTGATGATATATTTTATCCCCTGTACAGCAGTGAGGATATATTTTAATTTCTGTACACTATTGAGGATATATTTTATCCCCTGTACAGCAGTGAGGGTATATTGTATATCCTATACAGCAGTGCGGGTATTTTTTATTTCCTGTATAGCAGTGAGGGTATTTTTTATATCCTATACAGCAGTGAGGGTATTTTTTATTTCCTGTATTGCAGTGAGGGTATATTTTATCCCCTGTATGGCAGTGAGGATATATTTCATTTCCTGTACATCAGTGAGGTTATATTTTATTCCCTGTACAGCAGTGAGGGAATATTTTATTTCCATACAGCAGTGAGCGAATATTTTAGCCCCTTTAGGGCAGTGAGGTTATATTTTAATTCTAGTACAGCAGTAAGTATATATTTTATTTCCTGTGCAGCAGTGAGGGTATATTTTATCCCTTGTACAGCAGTGAAGGTATATTTTATTCCCAGTACGGCAGTGAGGGTAAATTTTATTCCTTGTACAGCATTGAGGGTGTATTCTATTCCTTGTACAGTAGTGAGGGTATATTTTATCCCTGTACAGCATATTCTTTGGACAGCAGTGAGGTTATATTTTATTCCTAGTGAGGTTGTATTTTATCCCCTGTACGGCAATGAGGGTATATTTCATTCCCAGTACAGCAATGAGGATATATTTGATTCCTTGTACTGCAGTGAGGGCATATTTTAATTCCCTGTACAGCAGTGAGGGTATTTTAATTCTGTACAGCAGTGAGGATATATTTCAATTCCTGTATAGCAGTGATGGTATATTTTATCTCCTGTACAGCGGTGAGTGCATATTTTATTCCGAGTGAGGGTATATTTTATCCCCTGTACAGCAGTGAGGATATATTCTAATTACTGTACAGCAGTGAGGATATATATTATTCCCTGTACAGCAGTGAGGATATATTTTATACCCTGTACAGTAACGAGGATATATTTTAATTCCTGTACAGCAGTGAGGGTATATTCTATTCCTTGTACAGCAATGAAGGGTATATTTTTATTCCTGTACAGCAGTGAGGATATATTTTAATTCCTGTACAGCAGTGAAGATATATTTTATCCCCTCTACAGCAGGGTGGGTATTTTCTATTCCTTGTACAACAGTGAGGGTATATTTTATTCCCTCTACAGCAGTGAGGATATATTTTATTCCCTGTGTGTAGCAGTTAGGTTATGTTTTATTCCCTGTGCAGCAGTGAGTCTATATTTTAATCGTGTAAAGCAGTGAGGGTATATTTTAATTTCTGTGCATCACTGAGGGTATATTTTATTTCTTGTACAGCAGTGAGAGTATATTTTATTCCCAGTGAGGTTATATTTTACTCCCTGTACATCAGTGAGGGTATATTTTATTCCCTGTACAGCAGTGAGGGTATATTTTAATCCCAGTGGAGGTATATTTTATTCCCAGTGAGGGTATATTTTATTCCCAGTGGGGGTATATTTTATCCCCAGTGAGGGTATATTTTATCCCCAGTGGGGGTATAGTTTATTCCCAGTGAGGGTATAGTTTATTCCCAGTGAGAGTATATTTTATCCACAGTGAGTGTATATTTTATCCACAGTGAGGATATATTTTATCCCCAGTGAGGGTATATTTTAACCCCTGTGGGGGTATATTTTATTCCCGGTGAGAGTATATTTTATCCCCAGTGAGGGAATATTTTATCCCCAGTGAGGGTATATTTTAACCCCAGTGAGGGTATATTTTATCCCATTTGGGGGTATATTTTAATCCCAGTGAAGGTATATTTTATTCCCAGTGGGGGTAGATTTTATCCCATGTGGAGATATATTTTATTCCCATTGAGGGTATATTTTATCCCCTGTGGGGATATATTTTATTCCCAGTAAGAGTATATTTTATCCACGGTGAGGTTATATTTTATTCCCAGTGAGAGTATATTTTATCCCCAGTGAGGGTATATTTTATACCCAGTGAGAGTATATTTTATCCCCAGTGAGAGTATATTTTATCCCCAGTGAGAGTATATTTTATACCCAGTGAGGGTATATTTTATCCCCCATGGGAGTATATTTTATTCCCAGAGAAAGTATATTTTATCCCCAGTGGGAATTTATTTTATCCCCAGTGAGGGTATATTTTATTCCCAGTGAGGGTATATTTTATCCCCAGTGAAAGTATATTTTATCCCCTCTGGGGGTATATTTTATCCCCTGTGGGGGTACATTTTATTCCCAGTGTGGGTATATTTTATCCCCAGTGAGGGTATATTTTCTTCCCTGTGGGGGTATATTTTATCCCCAGTGAGGGTATATTTTATCCCCTGTGGCAGTATATTTTATCCCCAGTGAAAGTATATTTTATCCCCAGAGGGAGTATATTTTATTCCCAGTGAAGGTATATTTTGTCCGCAGTGAAAGTATATTTTATCCCCTCTGGGGGTATATTTTATCCCCAGTGAGGGTGTAGTTTATCCCCTGTGAGGGTATATTTTATCCCCAGTGAGGATCTATTTTATCCTCAGTGAAAGTATGTTTTATCACCAGTGAGGGTATATTTTATCCTCAGTGAATGTATGTTTTATCACCAGTGAGGGTATATTTTATCCCCAGTGAAAGTATGTTTTATCACCAGTGAGGGTATATTTTATCCCCAATGAGGTTATATTTAATCCCCAGTGGGAGTATATTTTATCCCCAGTGAGGGTATATTTTATCCTCAGTGAAAGTATGTTTTATCAGCAGTGAGGGTATATTTTATCTCCAGTGAAAGTATATTTGATCCCCTGTGGGGGTATATTTTATCCCCAGTGAGAGTATATTTTATCCCCAGTGGAAGTATATTTTATCCCCAGTGAGGGTATATTTTATTCTCAGTGAGGTTATATTTTATTCTCAGTGAGGATATATTTTGTCGCCAGTGAAAGTATATTTTATCCCCTGTGGGGCTATATTTTATCCCCAGTGAGGGTATATTTTATCCCCCATGGGGGTATATTTTATCTGCAGTGAAAGTATATTTTATCCCCAGTGGGAGTTTATTTTATCTCCAGTGAGGGTATATTTTATTCCCAGTGAGGGTATATTTTATCCCCAGTGAAAGTATATTTGATCCCCAGTGAAGGTATATTTTATTCCCAGTGACAGTATATTTTATCCCCTCTGGGGGTATATTTTATCCCCTGTGGGGGTATATTTTATCTCCAGTGAAAGTATATTTTATCCCCTGTGGAGAATATTTTATCCCCAGTGAAGGTATATTTTGTCCCCAGTGAAAGTATATTTTATCCCCTGTGGGGCTATATTTTATCCCCAGTGAGGGTATATTTTATCCCCTGTGGCAGTATATTTTATCCCCAGTGAAAGTATATTTTATCCCCAGAGGGAGTATATTTTATTTCCAGTGAAGGTATATTTTGTCCCCAGTGAAAGTATATTTTATCCCCTCTGGGGGTATATTTTATCCCCTGTGGGGCTATATGTTATCCCCAGTGAGGGTATATTTTATCCCCTGTGGCGGTATATTTTGTCCCCAGTGAAAGTATATTTTATCCCCTGTGGGGCTATATTTTATCCCCAGTGAGGGTATATTTTATCCCCTGTGGCAGTATATTTTATCCCCAGTGAAAGTATATTTTATCCCCAGAGGGAGTATATTTTATTTCCAGTGAAGGTATATTTTGTCCCCAGTGAAAGTATATTTTATCCCCTCTGGGGGTATATTTTATCCCCAGTGAGGGTATAGTTTATCCCCTGTGAGGGTATATTTTATCCCCAGTGAAGGTATATTTTGTCCCCAGTGAAAGTATATTTTATTCCCAGTGGGGGTATATTCTATCCCCAGTGGGGTATATTTTATCCCCAGTGAGGATCTATTTTATCCTCAGTGAAAGTATGTTTTATCACCAGTGAGGGTATATTTTATCCTCAGTGAATGTATGTTTTATCACCAGTGAGGGTATATTTTATCCCCAGTGAAAGTATGTTTTATCACCAGTGAGGGTATATTTTATCCCCAATGAGGTTATATTTAATCCCCAGTGGGAGTATATTTTATCCCCAGTGAGGGTATATTTTATCCCCAGTGAAAGTATGTTTTATCAGCAGTGAGGGTATATTTTATCTCCAGTGAAAGTATATTTGATCCCCTGTGCGGGTATATTTTATCCCCAGTGAGAGTATATTTTATCCCCAGTGGAAGTATATTTTATCCCCAGTGAGGGTATATTTTATTCTCAGTGAGGATATATTTTATTCTCAGTGAGGATATATTTTGTCGCCAGTGAAAGTATATTTTATCCCCTGTGTGGGTATATTTTATCACCAGTGAGAGTATATTTTATCCCCAGTGAGTGTATATTTTATCCCCAGTGAAAGTGTATTTTATCCCCAGTGAGGGTACATTTTATACCCTGTGGGGGTATATTTTATCACCAGTGAGAGTATATTTTATCCCCAGTGGGGGTATATTTTATCCCCAGTGGTGGTATATTTTATCCCCTTTGAGGGTATATTTTATCCCCTTTGGGGGTATATTTTGTCCCCAGTGAAAGTATATTTTATCCACAGTAGGGTATATTTTATCCCCAGTGAAAGTATATTTGATCCCCTGTGGAGGTATATTTTAACCCCAGTGAAGGTATATTTTATCCCCTGTGGGGGTATATTTTATCTCCAGTGAAAATATATTTTATACCCTGTGGGGAATATTTTATCCCCAGTGAAGGTATATTTTGTCCCCAGTGAAAGTATATCTTATCCCCTGTGGGACTATATTTTATCCCCAGTGAGGGTATATTTTATCCCCTGCGGCGGTATATTTTATCCCCAGTGAAAGTATATTTAACGCCGGTGAGGGTATATTTTATCCCCCATGGGGGTATATTTTATCTGCAGTGAAAGTATATTTTATCCCCAGTGGGAGTTTATTTTATCTCCAGTGAGGGTATATTTTATTCCCAGTGAGGGTATATTTTATCCCCAGTGAAAGTATATTTTATCCCCTGTGGGGGTAGATTTTATCCCCAGTGAGGGTAATTTTATCATATATGGAGGTATATTTTATTCCCAGTGAGGGTAAATTTTCTTCCCTGTGGGGTATATTTTATCTCCAGTGAGGGTATATCTTATCCCCAGTGAAAGTGTATTTTATCCCCAGTGGGAGTTTATTTTATCTCCGGTGAGGGTATATTTTATTCCCAGCGAGGGTATATTTTGTCCCCAGTGAAAGTGTATTTTATCCCCTGTGGGGGTAGATTTTATCCCCTGTGTGGGCATATTTTATTCCAAGTGAGGGTATATTTTATCCCCAAGGAGGGTATATTTTATCCCCTGTGGTGGTATATTTTATCCCCAGTGAAACTATATTTTATCCCCTCTGGGGGTATATTTCATCCCCAGTGAGGATGAGATTGTTATCACAGGCACTTGCCTGAGTATAACAGCACTTTTTATATTCTTTGAGAATGCAAGGGCTATTTTATCCTCAGTGAAAGTATGTTTTATCACCAGTGAGTGTATATTTTATCTCCAGTGAAAGTATATTTGATACCCTGTGGAGGTATATTTTATCCCCAGTGAGGGTATATTTTATCCCCAGTGGAAGTATATTTGATCCCCAGTGAAGGTATATTTTATTCCCAGTGACAGTATATTTTATCACCTCTGGGGGTATATTTTATCCCCTGTGGGGGTATATTTTATCTCCAGTGAAAGTATATTTTATCCCCTGTGGAGAATATTTTATCCCCAGTGAAGGTATATTTTGTCCCCAGTGAAAGTATATTTTATCCCCTGTGGGGCTATATTTTATCCCCAGTGAGGGTATATTTTATCCCCTGTGGTGGTATATTTTATCCCCAGTGAAAGTATATTTAACGCCGGTGAGGGTATGTTTTATCCCCAATGGGGGTATATTTTATCTGCAGTGAAAGTATATTTTATCCCCAGTGGGAGTTTATTTTATCTCCAGTGAGGGTATATTTTATTCCAAGTGAGGGTATATTTTATCCCCAAGGAGGGTATATTTTATCCCCATTGAAAGTATATCTTATCCCCTGTGGGGTATATTTTATCCCCGGTGAGGGTATATTTTATCCCCAGTGGGAATTTATTTTATCCCCAGTGAGGGTATATTTTATTCCCAGTGAGTGTATATTTTATTCCCAGTGAAAGTATGTTTTATCCCCTCTGGGGGTATATTTTATCCCCTGTGGGGGTATATTATATTCCCAGTGGGGGTATATTTTATCCCCAGTGAGGGTAGATTTTATCCCCTGTGCGGGTAGATTTTATCCCCAGTGAGGGTAATTTTATCCCATATGGAGGTATATTTTATTCCCAGTGAGGGTATATTTTCTTCCCTGTGGGGGTATATTTTATCCGCAGTGAGGGTATATTTTATCCCCAGTGAAAGTGTATTTTATCCCCAGTGGGAGTTTATTTTATCTCCAGTGAGGGTATATTTTGTTCCCAGTGAGGGTATATTTTATCCCCAGTGAAATTATATTTTATCCCCTCTTGGGTATATTTTATCCCCTGTGGGGCTAAATTTTATCCCCTGTGTGGGTGTATTTTATTCCAAGTGAGGATATATTTTATCCCCAAGGAGGGTATATTTTATCCCAACTGAAAGTATATTTTATCCCCTGTGGGGTATATTTTATCCCCAGTGAGGGTATATTTTATCCCCTGTGGTGGTATATTTTATCCCCAGTGAAAATATATTTTATCCCCTCTGGGGGTATATTTTATCCCCAGTGAGGATATATTTTATCCTCAGTGAAAGTATGTTTTATCCACAGTGAGGTTATATTTTATCCCCAGTGAAAGTATGTTTTATCACCAGTGAGTGTATATTTTATCCCCAGTGAAAGTATATTTGATCCCCTGTGGGGGTATATTTTATCCCCAGTGAGGGTATATTTTATCCCCAGTGGAAGTATATTTTATCTCCAGTGATGGTATATTTTATTCCCAGCGAGGGTATATTTTGTCCCCAGTGAAAGTATATTTTATCCCCAGTGGGGCTATATTTTATCCCCAGTGAGGTTACATTTTATCCCCTGTGTGGGTATATTTGGTCCCCAGTGAAAGCACATTTTATCCCCTGTGGGGGTATATTTTATCCCCAGTGAGGGTATATTTTGTCCCCAGTGAAAGTATATTTTAACCCCTGTGGGGGTATATTTTATCCCCAGTGAGGGTATATTTTATCCCCTGTGGGGCTATATTTTATCCCCAGTGAGGTTACATTTTATCCCCTGTGTGGGTATATTTGGTCCCCAGTGAAAGCACATTTTATCCCCTGTGGGGGTATATTTTATCCCCAGTGAGGGTACATTTTGTCCCCAGTGAAAGTATATTTTAACCCCTGTGGGGGTATATTTTATCCCCAGTGAGGGTATATTTTATCCCCTGTGGGGCTATATTTTATCCCCAGTGAAAGTATATTTTATCCCCTGTGGGGGTATATTTTATCCCCAGTGAAGGTATATTTTGTCCCCAGTGAAAGTATATTTTATCCCCTCTGGGGGTATATTTTATCCCCAGTGGGGGTATATTTTATCCCCTGTGGTGGTATATTTTATCCCCAGTGAAAGTATATTTTATCCCCAGAGGGAGTATATTTTATTCCCAGTGAAGGTATATTTTGTCCCCAGTGAAAGTATATTTTATCCCCTCTGGGGGTATATTTTATCCCCAGTGAGGGTATAGTTTATCCCCTGTGAGGGTATATTTTATCCCCAGTGAAGGTATATTTTGTCCCCAGTGAAAGTATATTTTATTCCCAGTGGGGGTATATTCTATCCCCAGTGGGGTATATTTTATCCCCAGTGAGGATCTATTTTATCCTCAGTGAAAGTATGTTTTATCACCAGTGAGGGTATATTTTATCCTCAGTGAATGTATGTTTTATCACCAGTGAGGGTATATTTTATCCCCAGTGAAAGTATGTTTTATCACCAGTGAGTGTATATTTTATCCCCAGTGAAAGTATATTTGATCCCCTGTGGGGGTATATTTTATCCCCAGTGAGGGTATATTTTATCCCCAGTGGAAGTATATTTTATCTCCAGTGATGGTATATTTTATTCCCAGCGAGGGTATATTTTGTCCCCAGTGAAAGTATATTTTATCCCCAGTGGGGCTATATTTTATCCCCAGTGAGGTTACATTTTATCCCCTGTGTGGGTATATTTGGTCCCCAGTGAAAGCACATTTTATCCCCTGTGGGGGTATATTTTATCCCCAGTGAGGGTATATTTTGTCCCCAGTGAAAGTATATTTTAACCCCTGTGGGGGTATATTTTATCCCCAGTGAGGGTATATTTTATCCCCTGTGGGGCTATATTTTATCCCCAGTGAGGTTACATTTTATCCCCTGTGTGGGTATATTTGGTCCCCAGTGAAAGCACATTTTATCCTCTGTGGGGGTATATTTTATCCCCAGTGAGGGTACATTTTGTCCCCAGTGAAAGTATATTTTAACCCCTGTGGGGGTATATTTAATCCCCAGTGAGGGTATATTTTATCCCCTGTGGGGCTATATTTTATCCCCAGTGAAAGTATATTTTATCCCCTCTAGGGGTATATTTTATCCCCAGTGAGGGTATATTTTATCCCCTGTGGCGGTATATTTTATCCCCAGTGAAAGTATATGTTATCCCCAGAGGGAGTATATTTTATTCCCAGTGAAGGTATATTTTGTCCCCAGTGAAAGTATATTTTATCCCCTCTGGGGGTATATTTTATCCCCAGTGAGGGTATAGTTTATCCCCTGTGAGGGTATATTTTATCCCCAGTGAAGGTATATTTTGTCCCCAGTGAAAGTATATTTTATCCCCAGTGGGGCTATATTTTATCCCCAGTGAGGTTACATTTTATCCCCTGTGTGGGTATATTTGGTCCCCAGTGAAAGCACATTTTATCCCCTGTGGGGGTATATTTTATCCCCAGTGAGGGTATATTTTGTCCCCAGTGAAAGTATATTTTAACCCCTGTGGGGGTATATTTTATCCCCAGTGAGGGTATATTTTATCCCCTGTGGGGCTATATTTTATCCCCAGTGAAAGTATATTTTATCCCCTGTGGGGGTATATTTTATCCCCAATGAAGGTATATTTTGTCCCCAGTGAAAGTATATTTTATCCCCTCTGGGGGTATATTTTATCCCCAGTGAGGGTATATTTTATCCCCTGTGGCGGTATATTTTATCCCCAGTGAAAGTATATTTTATCCCCAGAGGGAGTATATTTTATTCCCAGTGAAGGTATATTTTGTCCCCAGTGAAAGTATATTTTATCCCCTCTGGGGGTATATTTTATCCCCAGTGAGGGTATAGTTTATCCCCTGTGAGGGTATATTTTATCCCCAGTGAAGGTATATTTTATCCTCAGTGAAAGTATGTTTTATCACCAGTGAGGGTATATTTTATCCTCAGTGAATGTATGTTTTATCACCAGTGAGGGTATATTTTATCCCGTGAAAGTATATTTGATCCCCTGTGGAGGTATATTTTAACCCCAGTGAAGGTATATTTTATCCCCTGTGGGGGTATATTTTATCTCCAGTGAAAGTATATTTTATCCCCTGTGGGGAATATTTTATCCCCAGTGAAGGTATATTTTGTCCCCAGTGAAAATATATCTTATTCCCTGTGGAGCTATATTTTATCCCCAGTGAGGGTATATTTTATCCCCTGTGGCGGTATATTTTATCCCCAGTGAAAGTATATTTAACGTCGGTGAGGATATATTTTATCCCCCATGGGGGTATATTTTATCTGCAGTGAAAGTATATTTTATCCCCAGTGGGAGTTTATTTTATCTCCAGTGAGGGTATATTTTATTCCCAGTGAGGGTATATTTTATCCCCAGTGAAAGTATATTTTATCCCCTGTGGGGGTAGATTTTATCCCCAGTGAGGGTAATTTTATCATATATGGAGGTATATTTTATTCCCAGTGAGGGTATATTTTCTTCCCTGTGGGGTATATTTTATTTCCAGTGAGGGTATATTTTATCCCCAGTGAAAGTGTATTTTATCCCCAGTGGGAGTTTATTTTATCTCCAGTGAGGGTATATTTTGTCCCCAAGGAGGGTATATTTTATCCCCACAGGGGATAAGATATACTTTCAGTGGGGTATATTTTATCCCCGGTGAGGGTATATTTTATCCCCAGTGGGAATTTATTTTATCCCCAGTGAGGGTATATTTTATTCCCAGTGAGTGTATATTTTATTCCCAGTGAAAGTATGTTTTATCCCCTCTGGGGGTATATTTTATCCCCTGTGGGGGTATATTATATTCCCAGTGGGGGTATATTTTATCCCCAGTGAGGGTAGATTTTATCCCGTGTGGGTGTATTTTATTCCAAGTGAGGATATATTTTATCCCCAAGGAGGGTATATTTTATCCCCACTGAAAGTATATTTTATCCCCTGTGGGGTATATTTTATCCCCAGTGAGGGTATATTTTATCCCCTGTGGTGGTATATTTTATCCCCAGTGGGAGTATATTTTATTCCCAGTGAAAGTATATTTTATTCCCAATGAGAGTATATTTTATCCCCAGTGGGAGTATATTTTATTCCCAGTGAAAGTATATTTTATTCCCAGTGGGAGTATATTTTATCCCTTCTGGGCGTAGATTTTATCCCCAGTGAGGTTTTTGGAGGGAATCCCCTTTTGCAGGTTCCCCTCCCTGGGGAAATCCCATCTGGGTGCTACGTGTGACGTCACCCTCTTGCGTGTGTGCGCATGACGTCACCGGACCGGCGTCCTTCGCTTGACGTTCCCTTTTCACGACAATCGCCTGGTCTTTCGGAAGTTGAGTGGGGGGGGGGGGGGGAGTCGCTGTTTGTTTTGCGACCGGTTGCTAAGGCCGGGCTTTGGCGGAGGGATTTTACGGCCGAGTCGGAAAATGGCGGAGGGCGCGGACGGGGCGGGCGGCGAACAGCAGGACAAGGCCGAGGGCATGAAGGCCAAAGCCAACCACTACTTCAAAGGTGAGGTGCCGGGGGCTGCCCCGTGTCCCGAGCCGGCCCTAACCCGCCACCTCCGGGTCACCCTCACTGGGAGCCTGGGCCCCTCGTGTGTGTGTGAGGGGAGGAGGAAAGGGCCTCATAGCCACGCTGCTAAATAGTGAGCTATCAGTTACAGTGAGGGGGATTTGGCTGCTAAATAGTGAGCTATCAGTTACAGTGAGGGAGATTTGGCTGCTAAATAGTGAGCTATCAGTTACAGTGAGGGGGATTTGGCTGCTAAATAGTGAGCTATCAGTTACAGTGAGGGAGATTTGGCTGCTAAATAGTGAGCTATCAGTTATAGTGAGGGAGATTTGGCTGCTAAATAGTGAGCTATCAGTTACAGTGAGGGAGATTTGGCTGCTAAATAGTGAGCTTTCAGTTACAGTGAGGGAGGTTTGGCTGCTAAATAGTGAGCTATCGGTTACAGTGAGGGAGATTTGGCTACTAAATAGTGAGCTATCAGTTACAGCGAGGGAGATTTGGCTGCTAAATAGTGAGCTATCAGTTACAGTGAGGGAGATTTGGCTACTAAATAGTGAGCTATCAGTTACAGTGAAGGAGATTTGGCTGCTAAATAGTGAGCTATCGGTTGCAGTGAGGGAGATTTGGCTGCTAAATAGTGAGCTATCGGTTACAGTGAGGGAGATTTGGCTACTAAATAGTGAGCTATCAGTTACAGCGAGGGAGATTTGGCTGCTAAATAGTGAGCTATCAGTTACAGTGAGGGAGATTTGGCTGCTAAATAGTGAGCTATCGGTTACAGTGAGGGAGATTTGGCTGCTAAATAATGAGCTGTTGGTTACAGCGAGGGTGATTTGGCTGCTAAATAGTGAGCAATTGGTTACTGTGAGGGAGATTTGGCTGCTAAATAGTGAGCTATTTACAGTGAGGGAGATTTGGCTGCTAAATAGTGAGCTGTCATTTACAGTGAGGGAGATTTGGATGCTAAATAGTGAGCTATTAGTTACAGTGAAGGAGATTTGGCTGCTAAATTGAGAGTTATTGGTCATGGCGAGGGAGGTTGGCCTGCTGAATAGTGAGCTATTGGTCACAATGATGGAGGTTGGCCAGCTAAATTGTGAGGTATTGGTCGCAGTGAGGGAGATTTGGCTGCTAAATAGGAGCTATTGGTTACAGTGGGGGAGATTTGGCTGCTAAATAGTGAGCTATCAGTTACAGTGAGGGAGATTTGGCTGCTAAATTGTGAGCTGTCATTTACTGTGAGGGAGATTTGGTTGCTAAATGGTGAGCTATTAGTTTCAGTGAGGGAGATTTGGCTGCTAAATTGTGAGTTATTGGTCATGGCGAGGGAGGTTGGCCAGCTAAATTGTGAGGTATTGGTCGCAGTGAGGGAGATTTGGCTGCTAAATAGGAGCTATTGGTTACAGTGGGGGAGATTTGGCTGCTAAATAGTGAGCTATCAGTTACAGTGAGGGAGATTTGGCTGCTAAATAGGAGCTATTGGTTACAGTGAGGGAGATTTGGCTGCTAAATAGTGAGCTATTGGTTACAGTGAGGAAGATTTGATTGCTAAATAGTGAGCCGTTGTTACAGTGAGGGAGATTTGGCTGCTAAATAGTGAGCTGTTAATTACAGTGAGGGAGATTTGGCTGCTAAATGGTGAGCTATTAATTACAGTGAGGGAGATCAGCCTGCTAAATAGTGAGTTATTAGTTACAGTGTAGACGGTTTGGGTGCCACATAGCGTACATTATTATGAGAGAGTTCGGATGTCGGATGTTGAGCCACTACAGGGTACCAGAGTGACTAGCACTATCTGACCAGTGGGGAGCTACCCAAAGGTACAGCGATGCTGCCACTGACATGTCTAAAATGGTGAGACTCTCACGCACACCAATATCAAATCTGTATAAGTTGCCAGCACTTTGAGAAGTGGTTTTCTTTTTTTTGTAAAGGGGCAGTCATTGATCAGATGAAATTTACAGGCAGATTATACTTCCATTTTATTGATTTAGGGCAGCTCCAGTTACCTGTTGCAACCTGCTTGAAAATGCTCTGAAAGGTTGGACCAGGTGGATTATCTACCCTGTTAGTTGGATGTTAAAGATACCCACAATGCAGTTTCCTACATTACAACAGTGTCTGCCTGTATACTAACTTTATGTGATTGACGTACTAGGACACCTCAATCCGTCCGCACCGGACTATTTAAATCCCTGTCTTCTGCCACGGGGAACAGTTCCTCTTTAGCAAAACCGTTTGTGATTTTGAATATGTCCATCAAATCTCCTCTGCATTTTCTTTGCCCCAAGAGGAACAATCTGCGAACAATTCAAGGCAGTTGGGCAAAGTCAACATGGTTTTTTAAAAGGGAAATCATGTTTAACCAATTTATTGGAGTTCTTTGAAGGAGCCATGTGTGCTGTGGATAAGCGGGAACCAGTGGATGTGCTGTACTCGGATTTCCAGAAGGCATTTGATAAAGTGCCACATCAAAAGTTATTGCAGAAAATAAAAGCTCATGGTGTAAGAGATAACATTTTGACATGGATAGAAGATTGGTTGGCTAACAGGAAGCAGAGAGTAGGCATAAATGGGTCCTTTTCAGGTTGGCAGGATGTGACGAATGGTGTGTCATGGGGGTCAGTGCTGGGGCCTTAGTTTTTTATAATTTATCTAAATGACTTGGCTGAAGGGACCGAAGGAATGGTTGCTAAATTTGCTGATGACACAAAGATAGGTTGCAAAGTAAATTGTGAAGAGGATGTAAGGAGGCTACAAAATGACATAGATAGGTTAAGCAAGTGGTCAAAGATCTGGCAAATGGTGTATAATGTGGGCAGATGTGAAATTTTTCATTTTGGCAGGAAGAATAAAGAGGAAGCTTATTACCTAAGTGGTGAGAGAGTTCTGAGATTCAGAGAGACCTGGGTGTCCTAATGCGTGAATCACAAAAGGTTAGTATACAGGTACAGCGGGTAATTAGGAAAGCTAATAGAATGTTATTGTGGGGGGAATTGATTACAAAAATAGGGAGGTTATGCTTCAGTTGTACAGGGTATTGGCGAGACCACATCTAGAGTACTGTGTATAGTACTGGTCTCCTTATTTAAGGAAAGATGTAAATGCATTAGAAACAGTTCAGAGAAGGTTTACTAGACTAATACCAGGAATGAGCAGGTTGTCTTATGAGGAAAGGCTGGACAGGTTAGGCTTATATACACTGGAGTTTAGAAGAGTAAGAGGCGACTTGATTGAAACCTTTAAGATCCTGAGGAGTCTTGACAGAGCAGATATGGAGAGGATGTTTCCTCTTGTGGGAGAATTTAAGACTAGGGGTCGCTGTTTAAAAATTCAAGACAGAGATGAGGTGAAATTTTTGCTCTCAAGAGGTTGAGTCTTTGGAACTCTCTTCCTGAAAAGGTGGTGGAAGCAAAGTCATTGAATATTTTTAAGGCAGAGCTGGATAGATTCTTGACTAACAAAGGACTGAAAAGTTATCGGGGGTAGGCAGGAATATGGGGTTGAGGCTATATTTAGATCAGTCATGGTCTTATTGAATGGTAGAACAGGCTCGAGTGGCCTACTCCTCCTGATTCGTATGTTCATAATCCCAGCTTTTCCAATCTCTCTGCATCACTGCAGTTCCTTATCCTTCTTACCATTCTGATAAAGCCTCTGGAATTAATATGATATTCTGGCGAGTGCATCGCCATTATATGTTACCTGCATTTTCCTGACTGCCCTTGTGACTAGGCAAGAGTGGGAGCCTGTTTGTGTGCAGCCATTTCCCACAGATTAACAAAAATAAATGATTGGTTCCCCTCTTGTTCATGATGTTAGTTGAGGGAGGCAGTGTTGGCCAGGAGGTTGAAGGAACTCTGTGCAGGTAATGCCACAGGATATTTCCCATCCATCTGAACAGACAGATGGACCCTTGTTTTAACATTTCATTCAAAAGCTGATACCTTTGACAATGCAGCACCCTGTACTCAAGTGCTAGGGCACGGACAGGTAATTGGGTGTTGTGGTCTGGAGATCATCCACAGTCTGATTGAGTGGTAGCTGTATTACTGGTATGTTAATCCAGTTATTAAGATTAATATATGCAGCTGGTGGACATTGATTAAGCACCTTGAACACAGAACATTATTTTAATTTAATAAGTTTCCTTTCAAGTTTTATTTTTGTTACAGTGCCCTTTAAGGGCCTGTTAGTTTGATTATTGTTTGCTCACAAGAGTATTAAGTGAGACCTATGGTGCAGTCGGTAGTGTCCCTGCCTCTGAGCCAGAAGCTCCGGGTTTGAGTCCCAATCCAGGAATGAATAACCAAGGAAAACAGCCAAACAGGTTGAGCATTAACCTGCAAACCCTTCCAGCACATGCCAATGGCAGGCGGTAAGAGTGGGAGAGATTCCTGGTCAGCCATGTGATGGAAAGAAAGTTGGAGCCCCTACCATCACTATCCATAGCTCCAGACTACAACATGCATGTAAAAATGCATGTTGTCTTGGCAACTTGGACTCCCTGAGTGAGCTGGGTAAAGAGAAACTACTGGGCCATTGGGTGTTGGTGAGGAAGGAGGCAGACCTTTATGATGTCGCTTCTGTAAATAAAGCTGGTGTTAAGTAAAAGATTGGCATCCGGTTTCCAACTTCACCAGCTGGCTTCAGAATGAATGAACAGGCTCCAAGGGATGGAATGACTACTGCTATTCCTGTATTCCCAACACATGCTGAATTCCAGGGTTCAGGCTTGTATCCACAACCTTCTGTTATGAGGCAAGGATACTGCCACTGAACTTGTCAGTAGCGCTGGCCCCCACCAGAAGGGGGTGATTCTGAAGAGACACAACACAATTTAATTAATAAAGTCACTTACGTTCCCCTGGGTGTGCTCCTTGAACAGTTTGTGTCACATTTAATGTGGAAATGTGAATTAAAAATGATGAGTCCTGTATCCCAGTAATGGGCTAATTCCGCTCTTGCCTGTCAGTCTAGTATTGGGTCTTCTATTCCTAATTAGCTGCCAGTGGTCCAAGCTTGGAAAGGGCATGTGAGCACTGGCTGAGGGCAGAATTCAACTGAATGGTGAGGTTGTCCATGGTGGAACAGGCAGCAAGTGCTCCGAAGTCGCAGAGGAAGGGTGGGCAGCCGGGGCTGGTGCTTGTGTGTGCCGCAGCCCACTGCGATTCTGCAACCTCGCAAAGGGATGGGAGCAAAATTGAAGCTGGGTGGTGGGGATATAGGCAGGGGGCTACAGTTTCAAAGGTCCAGCTGAGGCTGTTTGGCCTGCGTTCTGTCTTGCACTTCATACACAATCTGCAACAAGCCTGGGCTTTGAGCTGAAGTTAATTGAACAGTGATAGTTTCTAATACAGTTACTCTGCACTATGTTAGACACCAGTTGTGAATAATTCCTGGTTAACACAGCAAACTCTAGTTAGCTGCATTGCCTGTTGTCAGTTTCTAATGCCAGCCTGTTTGTTGCCCCTGCAGATAAGGATTACGACAATGCCATTAAGTATTATACACTGGCCATTGAGCTGAACTCAGAGAATGCTATTTATTACGGGAACCGCAGCTTGGCATACTTACGGACTGAATGTTATGGCTACGCCTTGTCAGATGCCACCAAGGCAGTGGAACTGGATAAGAAATACATTAAGGGATACTACAGAAGGGCCACAGCCAATATGGCACTGGGCAAGTTTAAGGCAGCGCTGAAAGACTACGATACGGTGAGTGGAAATCTACAGATTTTGTTCGGATAAAGAATACATTTAACCCCTCAGGCATGCCCTGCCATTCAGTGAGATCATGGCTGACCTGTACCCTAACTTCATACACCTGTCTTTGCCCAATATCCCTTAATACCTTTTGGAATTGACCCAGCATTAACTGCAGTTTTATTTGTGTGATGACATTCACTCCAATTGTGTTAATAACAATCAGACTGCCTAGTTTTGTGAGTAAAATGCAAAATCCTAGATGTCAGAAACATTAGAAGTGTGAAGTGATTCATTTTGGTAGGAAGAACATGGAGAAACAATACAAAATAAAGGGTACAATTCTAATGGGGGTGTAGGAGGGGGTGCAATGCAGCAGCCAATTTGTGCACAGCAAGCTCCCACAAACAGCAATGTGATAATGATCAGATCATATTTTTTTTTTGTGATGTTGATTGAGGGATGACCATTGGCGAGGACACTGGGAGAACTCCGCAGCTCCTCTTTGAAATAGTGCCATTGGATCTTTTTCACCCAAGAGGGAAGTTGAGGCCTCGGTTTAACCTCTCTTCTGAAAAACAGCACTTCTGACAGTGCAGCACTCCCTCAGTATTGCACTGGGCGTGTCAGCATAGATTCCTGTGCTCAAGGCCTGCAGCGGGACTTGAACCTGGAGCTTTGTGACTCAGAGGTGTGACTGTGACCAACTGAGCGACACCTGACATGGGTGAGTTTGGAAAAGCAGGAAACAGTCAGCAGGTCAGACAGAATGGGCTGACTTATTAACACCTGGGACTTGAGGGCCCTTTGGATCTGCAAAATAAGAGCGTGGTCAAACAGAATGGAACCAGAAAAGGGGGATGGGGAGAGAAAAAGAGTATTAAGGGACATGGAAGCAAGGCAAGTAAATAAAGTGAGAATCGAGATCCTCAATGATGTTCTCATGGAATGTTGGAACAGGCTCGAGGGGCTGACTGGCTTACTCCTCCTTTTCCTGCGTTCCCTAGAGAACAAAATAACCGAGCGTAGTTTGAAAGCGCTGCATTCCTCGAGGCCTTTCTCTGTCTCGATTTCTGTTTTTGTTTCGATTTCTTTTTCTGTTTCTCAGCTCTGACCCAGTCTCTCTCTCAAAGTGAGTGACACAGCGGTGGAGGGGAAGCCACAAGATCCACAGCATGCTTTCCCAGAGCATGTACTCTTTAGAGACCAGCAGTGGGAATCCTGACTGGCATTCGCTTTGCCAATCCTGGGCCGGTGAAGCTAATGATACCATCCTCACTGCTGCCCCAGTCAAGACGAGCTCATGTTAATACAGGCTGTTAAATGAGGCCTGGAACGCTCACAGCTTGTGCAGTGTCGCTAATCAGCAACAGTTTGTATTTATACACTGCCCTTAACATAGCACAAAGTCCCAAGGCGTTTCACAGCAGTGTTATCAAACCAGATTTGACCCATGAGATATTAGGACAGGTGACCAAAATCCAGGTCAAAGGGGTAATTTTTAACGAGTGTCTTAAAGAAGTGAGGTGGAGAGGTAAGGAGGTGGAGAGGTTCAGAGAATTCCAGAGCTTAGGGCCCAGGCAGCTGAAGGCATGACCGCCAATGTGGAGCAATTAAAATTGAGACACCAGAATTAAAAGGAGTGCAGTGATTTCGGCAGGCTGGACAAGGTCACAGAGGTGTGATGGGGTGAGGCCACGGAAGGCTGTGAAAGTGAGGGTGGGAGTTTAAAAGTCGAGATGTTGCCAGACCGGGAGCCAGTGTTGGTCGGCAAACTCATTGGAGCTGCACAGCCCCTCCTGATCTAACGGGAAATTGTCCATTTTGGCAGGAAGAATAAAAAATAAGCTTACTATCTAAACGGTGAGTGTTTGCAGACCTCTGAGATTCAGAGGGATCTAGGTGTCTTAGTGCATGAATCGCAAAAGGCTAGTGTGCAGGTACAGCAAGTAATTCGGAAAGCTAATAGAATGTTATCATTTATTGTGAGGGGAATCGAATACAAAAGTAGGGAGGTTATACTTCAGTGATACAGAGCGCTAGTGAGACCACATCTGGAGTACTGTGTATAGTATTGATCACCTTATTTAAGGAAGGATGTAAATGCATTAGAAGCAGTTCAGAGAAGGTTTACCGGACTAATGCCTGGAATGGGCAGGTTGTCTTATGAGGAAAGGGACTGGTTAGGTTTGTATCCACCGGAGTTTAGAAGAGTAAGAGGCAACTTGACTAAAACATAAAAGTTTCTGAGGGGTCTTGACAGGGTGGATGTGGAGAGGACATTTACTCCTGTGGGAGAATCAAGAACTAGGGGTCACTGTTTAAAATTAAGGAGTTGCCCATTTAAAACGGAAATGAGGCACTTTTTTTTTCTCTGAGGGCTGAGAGCCTTTGGAACTCTCTTCCTGAAAAGGTGGTGGAAGCAGAGTCTTTGGATATTTTTAAGGCCGAGATGGATAGATTATTGGTAAGCAAGGGGGTGATAGGTTATCAGGAGTAGGTGGAATGCAGATTTGAGGTTATGATCAGATCAGCCATGATCTTATTAAATGGCGGAGCAGGCTCGAGGGGCCGAATGGCCTACTCCTGCTCTATGCTCATATGTTCACCTCAAGTTGCTCATGCCACTATCACTAGACCTGTAAGCATCAGTTCTTTATACTGTTCAGAAATGCTTGGACACAGCCCTTCGAATGAAAGCTCTGCTTCCTGATTACTGTAACAAACCTGGAAAAGGAAATGCTGCAGAGCTGCCCTGCGTACATTAATAGAATTAGGGAATTTCCCTCTCCCTCAGTTCTTTGCTGGGTTTGAGCAGCCTGGCTTCCCCACAACTAATGTTCCAAGCTGTGTATTGTTTATCATTTCATTGAATTTGTTGTTTCCTGGTGTCTGTTACAGTTTTAAAATAAAGCATTTCTTCAGATTTTTAAAAAAAAAAATCAAGGCTGGATATGTGGCAAAGTCCAGTTACACCAGGACAGCTCCTAGTGCCCCCCACTCTCTAAAATGGGAGCGTGTGAGGTCAGATTATAAATCCCTGAAGTCCACAAGACAGGGAATCCAAATCCCCACATAGATTTTACTGAGGGCTGGGGCGGGGTCATTTCCAATCTCGAATTTTAGAAGAAGAAGTTTGTTTATTAGTCATTTGGCACCATGGGTAGCACCCTCGCCTCTAGAACCAGAAGGTTGTGGGTTTAACTTTCACTGCGGGACTGGTGCATTTAATCTCGATTGACAAACACCCCCCGCCCCCCCGGCACAGCACCAAGGGTGTGCTACATTATCAGAAGTGTCAGCTTTCTGGTACGAGGTTACTTCAGACCCCTGGACATAAGAGTTTCTGGCGTTTTTCCAGAATAGAGCAGGGTTGGCTCCCAGGGTCCTGTTTAACTTTGACCCTTAAACCACCAGCTTTACCCTTAAACATCACCAGTGCGAACTAATTGGTCATTTATCTTGTTACTGTTTATGGGACCTTGCTGTGCACACTGCATGCCCCTGTGAGTGACTGCACTTCATGAGTAGCTCATTGACTATGAGGCTTTGGGTCATCCTGGGGATGTGATAGGCGATACAAAACACGAATTAGGAGCAGGAGTAGGCCATTCGGCTCCTCAAGCTTGTTCCGCCATTCAATAAGACCCTGACTGATCTGATTGTGGCTCTAACTGTACTTTCCTGTCTACCCCCCAATACCCTTTCACTCCCTTGTCAATCTGTCTAATTCATTCTTTAAAATATTCAATGACTCAGCCTCCACTGCTGTCTGGGGAAGAGAATTCCACAGACTAACGACACTCTGAGAGAAGAAATTTCTCCTCACCTCTGTCTCAAATGGGAGACTCCTTATTTTTAAACTGTGTCCCCTAGTTCTAGTCTCTCCCATAAGGAGAAACATCCTCTCAGCATCCACTCTGTCAAGTCCCCTCAGGATCTTATATATTTCAGTAAGATCACCTCTCAATCTTCTAAACTCCAATGGATACAGGCCCAGCCTGTCCAACCTTTCCTCATATGATAACCCCTTCATCGCATAATATGAGAGTGCACATTTCTTCCGCCTTGTTATTTTTCTGTTGTAGCTCTGAAACCCAAGTTTGCTTTTTTTTCTTGGTTCTATTTCTCACTTTCTCTTTTCCTAAATATGCTAACATGTTGGAGTTGTGTTCCACAGAACCGGATCAGGTGATCATTGGTGATCATGCAAACCTGTGAAATAGGAGCAGAAGTAGGCCATTTGGCCCCTCATGCCTGGTCTGCCATTCAATAAGATCGTGGCTGATCTGTTTGTGTTTTGAGTTCTACGTTCCCATCTACCCCCAATAACCTTTGATTTCCTTGCTTAACAAGAATCTATCTGTGCCTTAAAAATATTCAGTGACCCTCCCCCCACTTCCATTGCCTTCTGAGACAGAGTTCCAGAATCGCACAACCTCTGAGAGAAAAAAATTCTCATCTCTGTCCTATAAAGACGACTGCTAATTTTAAAACACTGCCCCCTCGTTCTGGACTCACCTACGAGAGGTAGCATCCTTTCCATGTGCACCTTGTCAAGGCCATTCAGGATCTTGTATACTTCAATCAATTCACCCCTCACTCTTCTAAACTCCAGTGGAAACAAGCCCAGCCTGTCCAACTTTTCCTCATAAGACAACCCACCCGGGTATCAATCTAGTAAACCTCCTCTGATTCACCTCCAATGCATTTACACCTTTCCTTAATTAAGAGCCCAAAACTGCACACAGTATTCAAGGTCCGGTCTCACCAATGCCCTGTATAACTGAAGCATGACTTCCTTAACTTTTATGTTCAACCCCTGTCGTAATAAAGGGTAGCATTCCATTAGCCTTCTTAATTACTTGCTGCACCTGCATTCTAACTTTTTGTGACTCGTGCACTAGAACACCTAGATCCCTCTGCACCTTGGAATTCTGCAGTCGTTCTCTGTTTAAGTAACACTTTACATTTTTTATTCTTCCTGCCAAAGTGAACAACTTTGCATTTCCCCATGTTATACCCCATCTGCCAGATTTTTGCCCACTCACTCAACTTATCTATATCTGTCTGCAAACTCCTTATGTCTTCTTCACAACATACTTTCCTGCCTATCTTTATGTCCTGTCCAGTTGCTTGACTGCAGGGGACATATGACAGGTGTTGACTTCTGTCTGCCTGCACCACATCTCCCCCATCCCCCCCACCCCGGTTCCGCCACCCCCCCCAAAACCTCTGCAGGTTTGAACATGAATCACAGGGTGCCTGGCTAATAATTCCCTGGCTAGCCACATGCTTCCATAAACAACTGAATCTTCGCAGGAGCTTGACCAGTTAAACAGGAGAGAAAAATGTGTGGAACTTGAAGCCTTAAACCCAAACAGAGCGCAGTATGAGGGGAAGCGATTTGTAGGAAGGGCTGCAGTTGTTATTTGGAAATGCCATGACTTCAGTGTCTAAGCAAGATGGCCTCCCACTCGTCCACACGAACCTCTCTGCTCCAAAGCGAGGGAAGCCGTGCAGTAAGACAGTCCTGTTATTGCACTGTGAGTTCATTAAAAAGAAAAGGGAGATTTAAGTCCAGACTATTCCATTTTTGACTGACTCCCAACCTTGGTCCTTTGTGACGATTTGTTTTGCATATTCAGTGTAGCGCCGTCCAACAAATTCTAGAAATGCTGGCAAAGCTTTTAACAGTTGCTGCCGCACGTAGTCAGGTGCATGCATAGAACTGTCAGGGTATTTATAGTGGGGCTATGCGGGTGATGAATCTTCAGTAAAAGCTTAATAGAGAATCATTCCACATACAGTCAGCTGTTATAAATACAAGTTGGGTGTATTTGTGACTTATTTTAGCAGCAGGCTTGTCAGTTCCACTCTACCTCACAAAATTGCCACTAACTCATATCCATCTTTGATACCTTTAGATTGAAGGTGAGTTCTAAATATATCTTTGCTTCCTTGTGCATGTTTGCATACTTGTTGGCTTCGAACGGTTCTGCAGTTGACCGTCTGATTCGAAGTTTTGGGGGGGTTTTTTTAAGCTCCTACGTGCTGGTGGTTAATGGGGTGCTGTGCATTTCAAAGAATCAGATCGTTTTCAGTCAGGCATTTGATTGTGTCTCAGGACAGTCCCAAGTGAGGTAGTTAACCCTTAAAAAAAATCCACCTAGGAAGTTGGGTCTAGAATGTCAATGAAGCATAATGATGAATATATTTAAAGTGTTTTTAAAGTGCAACGATAACTATATGCCATTTTCATACGGTGTCTATTTGCACTGTGGGAATGCCCCAGCAACCCAATTGCAGATTGTGTCTTTCTAGGCAGAGGTTGAGTCTGGAACAATCTGAGCTGCATGGCATGGGTGGTTATCTGGTGCTTATCGCTCAGCTGCTGGTGGTAGGAACCAGTTCAGATGGTTTAAGAGTCATGCACAAAGTGGATCATACACTGGGTTAAGCATGATTTCCAGAAGCATATTGATACCAGCGCCAGAAATAAGCCCGTTGACAATGCTCAGATGTGAATGAGCCGGACAGGCTTTGAGCTGCAGGTGTGATGATCTTGTACTTGAGTCTCGGAGTATGTTATTGGGTCCACGCTCATACAGTTGGCGCCAGCCAGTTTAAACAACAACAGAACAAAATCCAGCTGAGTTTGTCACCTCTTGACTGCAAAGCCAGCTCCCTAACCCCTGGATTTCACCTCTCTTGACTGCAGTTAAGGAATGACAGTGGGATCACCGGGTTTGTGGGGAGGTTGGGGGGCAGTGGTGCAGGAAGTAGTGACTTTGGAAAGAGCAACCTCGATGGGCAAAATGGCCCTTTCTCGCTCTAGACTTTGTTCTGGAGAGTGATGGCATGGGTGGGTTGGGCTGACATGCCTTTTCGGGAAGGGTCTGTTGCTGCATAATGAACCCTGAACTCTACAGGATATGCAGTCAGATATAACCTTTGTTCCTCTCTGTTCCATTGCAGGTGGTTAAGGTGAAGCCAAATGATAAAGATGCTAAAATGAAATACCAAGAATGTAACAAAATTGTCAAACAGAAAGCGTTTGAGCGTGCAATAGCAAATGATGAGCTGAAGAGATCAGTGGTGGACTCTTTAGACATAGAGAGCATGAGTAAGTATTTAAGATGGTTAGCTTTAAAAATGCGACTCCACATTTCACACTGGACCTGGGGTTGAATGAAGCTCACACTTGTTTTCTCCACAGATCTAAAAACCATACGGCCCATGGTGGCCATTCAGCCCACCATGCCTGTGCCAGCCCTTTGAAAGAGCTATCCAATTAGTGTCTCTCTCCTGCTCTTTCCACCATTACTCTGCAAATATTTACTCCCAAGTATTTATCCAGTTCCCTTTTGAAAGTTGCTATTGAATTTGCTTCCATGGTGGCACATTCCAGATCCTAACAACTCACTGTGTAAAAGAAAAAGTCTCCTCATCTCACCTTCTGTACTTCTGCCACGCTTCCTGAAAGCACAGAGTGGGGTGCAAGTCCCAGGGACCCTCATGTAGCACACTCAGTTGTATTTTGCTCTTTGGGTTTTTTTTTTAGCAGAAATGCTGCTGAGGTATTCGCCCGTGGAAGGCATCACCATGTGAACGCCTGGCTAATTTTCTTCTCCCTCCTGGTCCCGAGGCTTGTGTACCCTGCCTCTTCCGAAACTCAGCTCAGTTCAGGCCAGGGATTGGACCTGGGAACTTCCAGTCTGATTGTCTTGAGTGGCATGTCAGGTGGTGTGCCTTATTCGCCCGCTTTGTTTCTCAAACTGGAGTGCACAGGGGCCTGAGATGCCTTACGTGAATCAGTGGCGGGCTTGGCAGGAGCCGACTGCAGCTGCCATACATGCAGTGAAGAGTAGGCTGGCTGCCTCACCTCATATGGGGAATTCCTGTGAACGACAGGAAAATCACCAGCTTAGACCCACAGTTCCCAAGGCTGGTGGTGGGTGCTAGGAGAGGAAAGCTTTTGAAATAATTTAAGTACTAAAACTGGAAGAAAGGATGCCAAAATGCAAACTTGTCCAGGAGTAACAACTATTAGAATTTAGTATTATAACTTATACTGATTTGGCTGGGGGGGGGTGGTGGCTAGCATTGTGTTCATGATTATGAATCCATTTGAAAAGGCCCCTTTCAGCCAAAAGGTTTGAGCATTGTTGCACTGGAGCATCAGGGAATTGGTAATGGTCTCCTTTCTAATGCAGACGGTGGCATAATCTGACAGGAGACCTTCCCTGTGTTTCTGCCGATGCATAGAAAATTCAGGGTTTTATCCACAGTCTGTGGCAGCTAATCTCAGGCGGCTGGGCCATGGGGGTGCAGTTTGTGTCCATGCATGTCCAGACCACTGTCTGGTGGTTACTACTCAAACCTGTGTGTGACATCCATGGAACCAGCTGGTGTCAGCACCTTCAAACGAGGCCCGATTGGACTGGTGATTGTGACAGGAGTTTCTATCTAAATTCCGGTGCAAGCGATTAAAGTTTCCTTTTTGCTGTCTGAGATCCCAGGACAGAGGCTCGTTACCAGTAAGTGTGGGTCGTAAGATTAGGGACTGCAGTGTTGTAGCCCCATCTTGGCCACCATGTGCTCTGTGCCTGTGTGCTTGTCTGTAACTCTAGGCAAGACGAGTAATTGAGGTCTCCTTTTTTTGCATCCTGCCTTTTCCCTTTCTCTTTCCCTCTCTCTATGGCTTTTTCTCTTGCCGTGTTTGGTTGCATGCACTTCTGCTGCCCCCTCTCTCTAATCCCTCTCAGCTGGTGCCTCCAATGGCTGCTGAGAGTTGTTGACATTGTATCAGAAGTTGTAAAGCTTGCAGCTTTAACTCATCTAAAAATAAACGGCGATAGGTGCACAGGATAACCTCCAAAGGTGGGACTTGAGAGCTCCTGCCTCAGAAACGAGCCTGAATACTTACTGGCTGCGATAAGAGAGCAGCTGGAAGGATAACTGGGTGAATAAATGGCTTCCCATTTTCCCCTCAGAAATGACATTTAGCCACGTTGGAGATTAGATCATTATCTTTCCTGGTTCATTAGCTGTTCCTAAGTAGATGACATGCCACACAATCCACAGTGGCTTCCCCACCCCAGCCCCAAGCGGTTTTTAAAAATTTATTCATTCAGGGAATTAGGATGTTGCTGGCAAAGCCAGCCTTTTATTGCTCATCCTTAATCACCCATGAGAAGCTGGTGATGAAATGCTACCTTGAACCACTGAGTGGCTTGTTGGGGCCATTTCAAGGGCAGTTAAAGAGGCAACCACGTTGTTGTGGCTCTGGAGTCTCATATAGACCAGACCAGACCGGGTAAGGACGGCAGATCTCTGAAAGATGCCCAATGGGGTTTGTAACGACAGTCTGGTACTGTAGTTTCATGGTCAATGTTACTGAGGCTACCTTTTTATCCCTGATTTATACAGTTGACTGAATTTAAATTGCTCAACTGTAAGTGGGATTTGAACTCAGGCCACTAAACTCCAAGTACATTAACATAACCACTATGCTATTGTGCCTATTCTGTTAATTCTCCCAAGTCAAGGGTGAGTGAAGGCGGCTTGTAGCAACAAGCTTTTATATTTTTGCAATGTTATGGCTGCTTGATTCATCTTCACAGTCTCTCATCTGTCCTGCTAATTCTGTTCATTCCCTCGCCTGTACTGTTGGTTCTACAGGTGCTGATTACTCTGCTATCCATGAACATACGAATTAGAATCAGGAGTAGGCCATTCGGCCCCTTGAGTCTGGTCTGTACATAAGACCATAAGATAATGGCTGATCTAATTGTGGCCTCAACTCCACTTTCCCGCCTACCTTCTATGCCCTTTGACTCCCTAGACAATCAAGAATCTATCTAACTCAGCCTTAAAAATATTCAATGACTCAGCCTCCACTGCTCTCTGGGAAATGGAGTTCCACAGACCCACCTGAGATAGAAAATTTCTCCTCATCTCCGTCATAAATGGGAGACCCCTTATTTTTAAACTGTGTTGGCCTTCACGTGTGATCCCAGATGGTGACCTTTGCGAGCGTGACATTCACAAACCTGTGAAAGGACAGGAAATGATCAGGTGATCTGTACATGTTCCTGACCCGCCGTACCTCACCTCCACCTCCGCCCCCACTCCCATTCCTCAGCACAGTCTTGCAATCTCCTGAATGGCAGAGAAAACAGACACAAGTTTAGACCTGTGAAGAGCAGGAGCTCTTCAATCCAGCTAAGCTCCAGGGGTCTGTGGATCACTTTCATCAAAAGTCCACACCAACTCTTACTACTTTCAGTAACTTGAAGTAACTTTTGCTTTCAGGACCCTTTGTGACTCTTGAAAGACTGCAGTGAGTTCATATTTACCGATATACTGCATGTTTGGTAACTCTTTGTGCCACCAAAACTGCCCCCTCTGCTTTTGTACTTTATACTCGTGCCCTCGAGTTCTCCAATTCCAATTGACTTCAAATAACAACAGAACATAACCACCTCTTCTTGACATTCATCAGTATTACCATTGCCGAATCCTCCCCCATCAACATCTGAGGATCACCCTCGACTTAAAACTTAACTGGATCAGACACCTAAATAGCGTGGCTACGAGAGCAGATCAAGGCTGGAATTGTGTGGAGAGTGATTAGCCTCGTGACTCCTCAAAGTCTTTCCACCATTGAAAGACACAAGCCAAGGGTGTGATGGAATGTTTTCCACTTGCCGGGATGAATGCAGCTCCTAGAACACTCAAGAAGCTCGACACCATTCAGGACAAAGCACCCCACCCACCACCTTAAACATTCACACCCTCCACCACCAGTGCACCATGGCAGCAGTGCATGTACCATCTACAAGATGCACTGCAGCAACTTCCAAACTGCAGAGGGGGCAGTTTTGGTGGCACAAAAGAGTTACCAAACATGCAGTATATTGGTAAATATGAATTCTAACATCTAGAAGCATTAGGACTGCGGAACCTATAGGGAACGCCATTGCCTGCAAATTCCCCTCCAAGCCCCACACCATCCTGACTTGGAAATATATCACCGTTCCTTCACTGTCACTAGGTCAAAATCCTGGAACTCCCTTTCTAACAGCACTGTGGGTGTTACTACACCACGTGGACTGTAGCAGTTGGAGGTGGCTCACCACCATCACCTCAAGAGGCCGTTAAGAATGGGCAATAAATGCTGGCAAATGAGTAAAAAAAAAACAACCCACCTGCACAAAATCTTAGTTCCTGCAGCATTTTAAAATGCTCAAATTATACTTACTCAGTGTACATTTCCCCTATGAAAGAAAACCATTCCTTGAGCCTATCCCGATGGCTGAGAACCCTAAATAAGTTAGGAAGGCGTTATCATAGCTAAACTGTGCCGACCCTCCCACTCTGCCTAACTCATATTTTGATCTTGTACTTGTTCCAGTCTCTCAGTCTCCTGGCTTTTATTTTGTATTTAGCAATCGAAGATGATTATACTGGCCCCAAACTGGAAGATGGGAAAGTCACTTTACAGTTCATGAAAGACCTGATGCAGTGGTTTAAAGACCAGAAGAAATTGCACAGGAAATGTGCATATCAGGTAAGGAGCTTTTGCTTTGTGCTATTGGGGTAGGTAACAACATAATCTGGGCACTCGCTGAAAGACAGATGTAGATATCGACAGAGGGACCAGTTTGCTCTAGGGTACGGTTCTCCTGCTAATTGGCTTTTGTCCCTTTCCCTTCCGTTTCTCATTATTGTCTCTTGGCTGTTACCGATTTCTCTCGATATTGCACCTTGTGTTCGCATGTTCTCAATGTCAAACCATTGTGCAATCTTTTCTGCCCCTCACCCCCCCCCACCTTGGCTGGGAAGTGATGCCCTGGACACTGGATGCCTTCTGGTATCTTGCCCAAATGCCTGTTCCTCTTAGACGGTGATCATTGTTGAGCTTTGTGTTGCTGGATTTTGTCACTCTTGCCGGCTTTCCACATTTGGGTGAGCTGAGAGGCTCCAGCCACCTGGATGACTGAACAGGCTGGGGCTCCTTACTCTAGAAAAGTGAAGGCTATGGGGTGATCTGGCAGAGGGATTTAAATTTATGAAGGGTCTGCTACTGTAGACTTAAAGATGATGTTTCCACTTGTGGGTGAGACCAAAACCAGGGGACAATAAATATCAGATAGTCATCAATAAATCCATTGGGGAATTCAGGAGAAACTTCTTTACCCAGAGAGTGGTAAGAATGTGGAACTAGCTATCAAAAATAGCATAGCTGACTTAAGGGGAATCTAGATAAACACATGAGGAAGAAAGGAAGAGAAGGATAGAGAGATTGAGTTAGATGAAGAAGAGTGGGAGGAGGCTCGTGTGGAGCAGAAACACCAGCATGGAGCAGAGGGGCCGAATGGCTGTAAATTCCATTTCAAACTCGAATTGAACCCTGTACCCCAGGGGCAACATCTGGCAGCCCAGAAGTTTCGGGGATTCTCTCTGACAAATGATTCTGCTGTTAAGTCTTTTTTTTCCAAGGCTTGCTGTAGCACATTGTAACCAGGAGATGTCAGGGTGGCAACTGCACAAGATGGCAAGTCTCGAATAGCATGTCTTAACCAGCGCAGTACTGGCAGGATCGTAGAAACAGCAAGCTCTCTCCCATTGTCTGATTGCATTTTTGCAAAGTGCCTGATACGCTTTACCACATTGAAGGCACTGTAACAAGCTGTCATAGTTAATGCTTGTTTTATTGGTTTATTTGCAGCTCACACATTGTGCCCCTGAATCGCTAACATTATAACAGTAAAACTACAAGAAATGTGCTTATTAATTAGTAACCCAGTTCTTAATTTTCTGTCCCTCTTTCATTTTATTTTGCCTCCTTTAATCCTTCTTCTTCCTTCCCTACCCAACATAATTTTAAAGTTTAATATATTGATTTCATGTTCCCGCTCCCACTTAATTTTGATGAGAAGTTTTCAAAACACTGTCTTCAAACCTTTACGCACTCTTTATAGAGCAGATATATTTAGAAGGTAAATACCATTGCATCATATCACTGGGATAGTTGCTTTTAGGCACCTGTAAACTTGCCAGGAATTTGGCAATTTTAACAGGTTCAACTGGTCTGTGGTGCTGGGGAGAGAAGAAATTAGGAGGCTGATTGTTCATGAGCAGTTTAGAACTTGCAGTGGAACACACACCTCTGAGTTTCCCTGTGTTCTGAGTCAGAATGAGAATACGCATCAGCTCTCGAGTTCTTAACACCATTCACACACCCACCCCCGCAACTCCCTTCACTAAATGGGAGGTCAAATTCTGATATGATTTAGTGTTTGTAACATTTATCCGGGTCCCATATATCCATGTCTTGTGAGTTTCTGATTAAGGCTCCTGTTTTCATATTTAGCCCCTTCCTATTTTCCTTTTAAAATTTTATGTGTGATTTGTTTTTTTCTTCTCTTTCTCTCCGTGCATGTTCCCTTTATGTTTTTTGTACGACCCCGCAAGTGCATTATTTATCACAGAACGTGGCCTGCATGGATCCTTTCGGGTGGAAACATTTTCCCCATTTCCTGCAAGGTGTGGCTGACTTATCTCTCCTTCCCTTACAGATTCTGGTCCAGGTGAAAGAAGTGCTGTCGAAACTACCCAGCTTGGTAGAGATCACACTGGGTGAGGTAAGGGCTATGCCGGGTAACAATCCCTCCATGCAAACAAATGTGTTGGGACTAATAATGGTTCTGCCACTGTAGTGATACGGAAAGGGATTAATTGGTAGCTCTTTCAAAGCATGGGCCCAGTGGACCGAATGCATTCCCCCTGTGCAATGTGATTCTGGCATCATCGAATCTTTACTAAACAGAGAATAACGGAAACTCAAAATGATCTGTCAGAGCAACCTCAGTGTTGAGATCTGTTCTTGTGCAAGAGGAGGTAGGTATATTGACATGTATACTTCCAATTTTCCTGTGCAAGCGCTTAAGTTCCACCGAGGCTGATTTGATAACAAATACAAAAGCAACTCGACACGATTTGAGGAGTAGAAAGATATGCAGATGGGGTTAAATGAAGTAGGACGGAGGAATCTTCTGGAGCCAAACCAAGGAGCAGTGGTGCTGCACAGCCTGAACCCATGCCACACGCTTTGTGCAATTCTATTCTTTTCCCCTCAATTTTGTTCTTCCCAGAAACCATTCCTGGGCAGTGGCAGCACTCCTGTGCCTCGTCCACATTCCTGAAAGAGCCTGGGCATTGATGCGAGGGCTCGACATCACAGTGATGCGAGGGCTCGACATCACAGCAAAAGCCAACCTTGTAGTCACCATGCATTTTATAGCAGGGGCCACTGTGACTGATTTAGCCCAGACAACACATACTGAAGTCAATTAGGCACCCACCCCCATGCCAACCACTGCCGCTCTGATCAACACAATGGATGCTGGCACCAAGTAGCACCCTGGTCTTAAAAGAGAAAATGCTGGAAATACTCAGCAGGGCAGGGAGCATCTGTGGAGAGCGAAACAAAGTTATCATTTCTGGTCAATGATCTTGTCATCAGACATTGCTGGGTTGCAATCCTTGCTGCATAAACTCCTCGAGACCTCAGAGACTCCTATGGTTTTTTTTAGTTGTTGGGAGGACAGTGTTTCATCTGCTGCCTGTATCTGTGCGTCTGTTACTTGTTTGTACTCATCTGGCTGTTGTTCCCTTTCAGAAAGAGTCCATTACCATTTGCGGAGACATTCACGGGCAGTACTATGACCTGTTGAATATATTTGAACTCAACGGATTACCTTCAGAATCTAATCCTTATGTATCCTTTTCACCTTGGGGGAAATCCTTGGTAATGTGAATGAGGTACAATTGGCCCCAGTGCAATTCTGGGAGGGATAGAAAATAAATAAGTTGTCTTTATGTAGGACCTTTCAAATCCTCGGAATGTCTTAAAGCGCTTCACAGGCAGTGAAGAACATTGGCTAGTGTTATGTAGGAAACGCAGCAGCCAATTTGCAAGGTTCCACAAACAGCAACAAGATAATTGACCTATTAATCTGTAACGGTTGATGTTGGTTTAGAAATAAACGCAGAGCAGCGCGTTGAGACACACCCCTATAATCTTTGGTGAGCCCTGCATGATTCTGTCAAACAGGCATCGAATCATGGAAATTTGCAGCATGGAAGGCCATTTGGCCCCTCGTGTCTGTGCTGGCCAGCAAGGTGCCCTCCAGCCTAATCCTGTTTCCGAGCTCTCCGTCTCCGTCCGTACAAGCCTTGAGCAGAATATTATGGCGGGGTGGGGGGGGGTGCGGAGGGACACAGAATGCAACGAGGAAGAAGCTGTCCCAATGGATCCCGGAGACAGGAATGTCTGGGGTTTGGGCAGGTGGTGTGCTTGATGCAGCATGTGGGTAGGAAGAAAGGTAGGGGTTCCATCTTATTGGGGCTGCCCTCTGATCCGCAAAGGGCAGCCCCCCAAAGATAGTATTCCCCTTTCTTTCCTGCCTTTTGGAATTTTAAAAAGTGGGCTGCCCGACTGCTGATGCCAAACATTTTATGGCGTTGGGCAGAGTATTATCAGGGCCAATTGACCCTTAATTATGTATTTAAATCTGGTGGGCAGTCGCTGATTTCAGCACCCCCACCACCCTGTATTATGGGGGTGAGCATCTCTAAGATCCAGGCTGGGCCTGACCTTGCATCTGACCATGCAGCACTTCTACGTCCAGCCAGGACCTCACTTTAACATTCCCCTTAAAGGACAGCGCCTCCAACGATGCAGCAATCCTTCAGCACTGCACTGGAGATGAGATTTGTACTCGAGTCCTAGAGTAAGGCTTAAACCTATTGCCTTAGAGTGTTAGCACCGAGTACAGTTGAGTGAAATAAGTGGGTATATTCCACAGTAATACTGGTTAACGGATAACAGTGCGGTTTGTCTTTGGGCCTGACTCTCATATTGCTGATGAGAAGCTGGTGTCCAGGTCATGGTGCCTCTCCCATCTCAGCTCTCTGTTTCTCCTTGCTAGTTTTCTCCACCAGTGTTGACCATTTGCTGTTGTCCTGTTCTATAAGTGTCACCATTCAGACGTTTTGACCAACTGATCACATACCATCTGAGCATCAAGACACTATTTGGCTTTGGGTGGCTTCACACTGATTCCATTCCCTTTCTCAACCTCCATCCACCACAGCCCCCTTTTTGGCAAGTTCAGTAAATAGTGATTAGAAGCAGGGATTCCAGTTGGTTTCCCTTCTCTTCTCCGCCCCCCAAACCACTCTTATTTCTGAGATCAGAGGTTCTGAGGCCAGATTTAGCAGCCTGATCGAGATATGTTGACACCGACTGGAGATAGAAGCTGGCCAGTTCTCTATGCATACTGCTGTATTACTCCTTGTTAGCCTTGCTTGAAGCATTTGTATCAGAGAGTGGATTTTAGTAGCACAGGTTGCACAATAGTCTATATTCCCTATCTATCCATGAGCAGAAGACGGGAACAGAGGCTGGAATTCTGCAGAGTAACCCATCTGACTCCCAAAGTTTGTCCACACCTACAAGGCACAATTCAGGAGTGTGATGGAATACTCTCCACTTGCGTGGGTGATTGCAGCTCCAACAGCACTCAAGAAACTCAAGGACAAAGCAGCCTACTTGGTTAGCATCCTTCCACCACCTTAAACATTCACTCCCTCCACCACTGACGGACAGTGGCAGCATTGTGTACCATCTACATGATGCACTGCAGCAAGTCACCAAGGCTCCTTCGACAGCACCTTCCAAACCCGTGACCTCCACCACCTAGAAGGCCAAAGGCAGCAGTTGCATGGGAACACCACCACCGGCAAGTTCCCCTCCAAGTCACACATCATCCTGGCTTGGAAATATTTCGCTGTTCTTTCACTGTCATTAGGTCAAAATCCTGGAACCCCCCTCCCTAACAGCACTGTGGGTGTACCTACACCACAGGGACTGCAGCGGTTCATGAAAGCGGCTCACCAGCACCTTCTCGAGGGGCAATTAGGGATGGGCACAAATGCTGGCCCAGCCAGCAACACTCATGTCCCATGACCAAATATAAAAAATTTGGAACAACAGCAATACAATGGCTGCTTGGGCCTTGGGCCTCTGCTACTACAAAAATACCCAGCGATGTGGAAGTTGTGGCAACAGCACTGGCACTCCCTTCTGGCTTTTGCCTTGTGAAACATTTATAACCTGTTAAATTATATTCCAGGTTTTCCACTAGAAATAGGGCTGGAACCTAAATTAGTTTGGGAGCCGAGGGTGCTTGTGTGCATCCACCAAACCTGGCGAGGTGTTTTGTTACTCCTCACCCTTTGTATAATGCAAGAACCAAGTCCTGTTTCATGTCTAATGTTCTCCGTTGTTAATCCAGTGCTTACTCCTTAATCTGCATGTTGCTCAGTTATTTAATGGAGATTTTGTAGACCGAGGGTCATTCTCCGTGGAGGTTATATTAGTCCTGTTTGGGTTCAAGCTACTTTTGCCAAACCACTTCCACGTTCTCCGAGGTAAGATTTATTTTCCCTTTTGTCCTGAGGTAAGAACTTTTCTTCTTTCGTGGAATGTGGCCATCACTGGCAAAGCCAGCAATTATTGCCCCCATCCCTAATTGCCCTTGAACTGGGTGGCTTGCTCGGCCATGTCAGAGGGCAGTTAGGAGTCAACCACATTGCTGTGGGTCTGGAGTCACATGTAGGCCAGACCGGGTAAGGACGGCAGATTTCCTTCCCTAAAGGACGTTTGTGAACCAGATGGGCTTTTACCACAATTGCCATGGTCACTATCACTGGACTACCTTTCTATTCATCTCTTTTTATTAATTGAATTTCAATTTCACCAGCTTCCCTGGTGGGATTTGAACCTGTGCCTGCAGAGCATTAGCCTGGGCCTCTGGATTACTGGTCCAGTGAGATTACCACTACCCCATCGTCTCCTCTAAACTTGCATTCCTGTGGAGCCTTTCACCACTTTAGGACAGCCAATGAAGCACTTTTTAAATGTGTAATCACTATTGTAATGTAGGAAACACGACAGCCAAACTGTGCACAGCAAGATCCCACAAACGGCAATAAAATAAATGACCAGGTTAACCTGTTTTTATTTCAAGATGTATGTTGACCCTCAGATCTTGAAAGGGGTCCTTCCTGGTTCTGGGGCAGTGTCTACATGAACTCAGTCAGCTTCCCTTTCACCCCTGCTCTCTGATGAAAAATGACCCATCCAACCAGGAATCTGCTTTAAATGAGGTTTGCCTTGCCATGAGTACATGCCCTAAGGTGCCAAGTAGAGACCTTGGAAAGGGAATTGGATAACTACCTGAAGAGAAGAAATTTGCGGGGCTACAGGGTGAAGGTGGGGGAGTGGGACTAGGTGAGTTGCAACGGGTTGGAAGGTTATGGGGAGAGGGCAGGAAATTGGAGTTGAGGCCGAAATGAGATCAGCCACGATCGTATTGAATGGCAGGGCAGGCTTGAGGGGCTGAATAGCCTACTCCCGCTCCTAGTTCTTATGTCCTTGCAGCGGGCCAGCATAGGCACAACAGGCCGTATGGCCTCCACTGATTCTATAGGACAAAGGTGCCAGTGAGCTAGTGTGATGGGGCCGCTGTTTTGGTGCATAAAAGCTCTTCATTAAAATAAAAATCACTTCCCATTTCAAAAATGGAGAGCATCAACCAGAAAATTGGCACGAACGGGAATTAATTGAAAGTGGGAGAAAATAAGAGAGATTAAACGGAGAAAAGGAAAATTAAAATCCTTGAAGGGGAGGTGGGTAGTAACTTGAAATAAGAGGGGGGGACGTGGAATTCAATTGTTGGCAATTCTGTATTTGTTTAAATTAGTTAGTGTTTACCACTCCAGACAGCGAGACTGGGACATGTGGAAAGGCAAAATTTCGGGACTGGTGGACGTAGGGTTAGAAAAGAGACCAGAGGAAGGCAAGTTGGGAGGTGTTTTTATAAGATGAGAGGCAGGGAGTAGTAACTGCTCCACTGCAGCTTGCCATATAGCCTAGAGAGTAGGTGTTAATGCAGATGAAACCATTTTGAGCATGTCTAAGCTCACCCTTGCCACTGGGAACCGATGGGTGGTTACATGAAGTATATCAATGGAGAACACCCCAAAGCACTTTCACAGTGAATATTTTAGGTGTGCAGTCACACTGTTGTTATGTAAACAAACAGTGTCCCTCAAACAGCAGTTACATAGAAGAAATATTGGCCAGGACACCTTGGAGACCATATGCACTTTGAAATAGTGCAGTGGGAGCTTTTATGTTTCCTTGAGAGGGCAGAAGCAGTCTCCATTTGATCTCTTGTCCAAAAGATAATAACTCCGACTGTACTGTACTCCCTCAGTACTGCACTGGAGGGTCAGCCTGGATTACGTGATCAAGTGGATGAGGCAGGGGCACTTGAATCCACAATCTTCTAACCCAGGCGCATTTTTCAGCACTAAACTCTCCACAGGGTCACAAATCTCAAGCATAGGCTGGTGACAAGTGTAACATAATGAAATCTAATCCCAGTGGGCGAACCCCTGATACGCAGGCTGCGGGAGAAGAATAGCAGAAAAGTGAGCAAAAATGGAAAAGGGAGCTATGGAAGGAGTAGAGGGCGCAAAAATAAATGAGGAATAAATTTAGACAGATAGTGAGCTAACAGGAAAGAGCATTAGCTGGGCCGAGATGAGTTGATCAGTTCTATTTTTGGTGTTATTTTCTTCCTACCTGGCCTTTCCCCTCTGTCTCCCCTCCCCTCCCCACTCCGGAATATCATACCACAGGAACTCTGTTCCTACCGTCTCCGCGCACCCCCCCCCCCCCCCCCCCCCCCAACCCCCAACCCCACCCCAGGTATCTCGCTCAGGCGGCCGTTTAATGCCTTTAGTGTCAGCTATGGCTCAGTCGGTGGCACTGCTGCTTCTGAGCCACACGGCTGTGGGTTCTGAGCCACACGGCTGTGGGTTTGAGTCCCATTCCTCAGACTTGAGCACAAAAATCCAGGCTGATACTCCAGTGCAGTGCTGAGGGGCTGCTGCACTGTTGGCAGTGTCGTCATTCGGATGAGACCTTAACCCCGTTTGCCCTCTCAGGTGGACCTCAAAGATTCCACGGCCAATATTGATCCCTCAAACAACATCACAAAAAGCAGGTTATCTGGTCATTATTACATTGCTGCTTGTGCACACAAATTGTCTTCCTGCATTGACACTGACTACACTTCATTGGCTGTACAGCTCTTTGTAACATCTGGTGGTTGTGAAAGCACCATAAAAATGCAAATTATTTGCAAATCTAGTGTTTTTGCTGATTGACCATGGGAGAGATTGCAGCTGAGCCCATTCATGACTCTGCACTATGTTGGTATAGGTTATATACGAGCATACGAATTAGGAGCAGGTGTAGGTCACTCAAGCCTGCTCTGTCATTCAGTAAGATCATGGCTGATCTGATTGTAACCTCAAATCCATATTCCTGTCTACCCCTGATAACCTTTTACCCCCTTGCTTATCAAGAATCTATCTAGATCTGCCTTAAAAATATTCAAAACCTCTGCTTTCACTGCCTTTCGAGGAAGAGAATTCCAAAGACTCATGATCTTCTGAGAGAAAAAAATTTCTCCTCATCTCTGTCTTAAATGGGCAACCCTTATTTTTAAACAGCGACCCCTAATTCTAGATTAGGTTAGGGTCACTGATAATATTCTGGAGCGGCTAGAAAGCTGCCTGACTGTTTCTTCCCCTCTCCCACCCCACAATTGAACTGCAGTGTTCTCCTTGGCTGAGCCCCAGTAGGGGGCCCAAGAGCAAGCTTAGCTCTCCAGCAAGAAATAGCTCATGACACCTGGAGGAAGGGAAGCAGGAGCGGATAAATTCTGAGAGGCCAAGGGGCCTTTGTGACTGGAATTAAAGTTGACGGTGGCATGTGACAATAAAACAGCAGCATCCACGGCTCATGGGAGGTTTGTTCTTGGTCCCTTAGGTAACCACGAAACGGACAACATGAACCAAATGTACGGTTTTGAGGGTGAGGTGAAAGCCAAATATACGTCACAGATGTTTGAGCTGTTCAGTGAGGTCTTCCAGTGGCTGCCTCTAGCTCAGTGCATTAACAGTAAAGTATTGGTGAGTGATCCTCGGTCTGGCTGCTTCATTGGGTTCGGACTGCTTGTTCCTTGACTGTCGAGATTCTCAAGAAAAGGCCGCTAAAGAAAGACAAATGCCTACAGTGCTTTTTTTTTCACAAAATCAGGCCTTGCTAAAGTGCTTAATAACCAGTGAAGTACTTTTTTTCTTTTGAAGTATGGTCATTACTGTAATGTAGGAAATGCAGCAGCCAATTTTCATGCAGCCGGTCCCCACAAGCGGCAATGAGATAACGGCCAGCAATGTTATAATGTCATTAATTACTGATTAAGTACATCTGAAGTGTAGTCACTGTGGGATGAAATGTGCCAGTAAATTTGTGACACTGCAAGATCCCACGCACACATGACTTGATAACTTTCTTCAAAGTGATGTTGATTGAGGGATAATATATTGGGCCCAGGGCACCAGGAGAACTCCCTTCCTCTTCAGAATAGTCTTGGTGGGATGTTTCCATCCACCTGAGTAAGCAGTTGGGGTGAGTGGGGGTCTCGGTTTAACATCTCACCCAAAAGACTACACCTCTGACACTGCAGCGCTCCCTCAGTCCTGCATGGGGAGTGCCAGCCAGGAGGGCACTGGGATCCAGTTCTGCAGGCACCAGTTCCCCTTAGATACCATGCCAAAGTAGCTGTTCATATGTGTAGAGAGTTAAGCTCACCAGGCTTTTCAACTCTAGGAGGCGGGGGACAATCCTGCTGAGCCAGACCCTCTCCACCTATGCAGTGCTTACTTGGCAGTACCACAGCTGCTGCCAACTTGGAGTATGCCAGATCTTCCTGATCTGGTGCCCTCAACAGCTTGCATTTTTATAGCGCCTTTAGTGTAATAAAAAATCTTCCCAATACCTTTCACAGGAAGGTTATCAAACAAAATTCGACACCGAGCCACGTAAGTGATATTAGGACAAGTGGCCAAAAGTTTATCTAAAGAAGTAGGTTTGAGGAGGGTCTTGGAGGGGAGGTTTGTGGAGGGAATTCCAGAGCTTAGGGCCGAGGCAGCTGAAAGCACAGCCGCCAAAAGTGAGGCAGTGGAAATTAGGTATGTACGAAATTGGAGGAGTGCAGAGATCTTGGTGAATTGTAGAGCTAGAGAGGATTACAGAGACAGGAAGAGGTGAGACCATGGAGGATGTACATAAAGATGAGAATTTTACAATCGAGGTGCAGTGTAGGTCAGTGGGTGCGGGGGGGTGGTGATAAGTGAACTGGACTTGGTCTGAGTTAGGATGCAGGCAGCAGAGCTTTGGATATGCTTAAGTTTTCAGAGAGTGGAGGGTGGGAGGCCAATCAGGAGATCATTGGAATATAAAGAAAAAGAAAGACTTGCATTTAGATAGTGCTTATCATGACCTCAGGGCATCCCAAAGGGCTTTGCAGCCAATGAAGTACTTTTGAAGTGTAGTCACTATTGTAAGAACTGCGGCAGCCAATTTGTGCGCAGCAAGCTCCCACAAACAAAATGTGATAATGACCAGATAGCCTGTCTTAGTGATGTTGATTTGAGGGATAAATATTGACCAGGACACCAGGATAATTCCCCTGCTCTTCTTCGTAATGTGTTGGGGTATCTATAATGTCTACTTGAGAGAACAACGAGACCGTGGTTTAACAGTGCAGTACTCCTTCAGTACGGCACTGGAGTGTCAACCTAAATCTCTCAAATAGCAATGTTATTGTGACCAGGTAATCCATTTTTCCTTCGTGATGTTGATTGAGGAATAAATATTGTATAAAAACAAACTGAACCGTTGAGTTTAGAAGCCACTCGGCTAGTTCTCATTGGGTGGGGTGTCTTCTGGATGATGCTGGACTATGCAGCCTTCACAAGAAATAGGACCAGGGGTCGATCACATGGCCCCTCGAGCCTGCTCCACCATTTAATATGATCATGACTGATCTCGGGCTTCAACCCCACTTTCCCGCCCACTCCCCATATCCCTCGAATTCCACAAGAGACCAAAAGATCTGTCTGTCCCAGCCTTAAATGTATTCAACGATGGAGCATCCACAACCCTCTGGGGTAGAGAATTCCAAAGATTCGCAACCCTCTTGAGTGAAGTAAACTCTCCTCATCTCAGTCCTAAATGATCCTTATCCTGTGACCACCCCCCCCCACCCCCCCCCCCACCCCAACCCTAACTGTGCTTTAGTTTCCCCAACCAGTGGAAACAATCTCTCAAGCTGCTTCAGAATCATGTATGTTTCACTGAGACCGCCTTTCATTTAAGATTATTTTATTCACCGTACAATAGATTATGCATGGTGGACTCTTCAGTGAAGACGGCATAACCCTCGAAGACATCAAAAAGATTGATCGGAACCGGCAACCTCCAGATTCAGGTATGAAATCCCAACCGGCAGTGCTCTGACGGGACTCGCAATCACTTTACATGACCAGGGCTTCCATGACTGGTGGCCTGCACCCAGGACCGGGTCTTTACCACAGTGGGATGTAAGTCATTAATTTGATCAGTGTGGGCGGGGGGGGGGGCGGCAGTGGAAACGTGAAATTCAAGCTCGTTTGTTAAGCCAGGTTTTTATTTTTTTTTTGAAAACTTCAACATGTATGTTTACACGGCAAGAGGGGTTACGTGCAGAGGTAAAACTTGGACGTCACTGTTTTGAGGCAGATTTAATCCCTCAAGGAATGTACGCAGAATGAAATGTACCTTAGTCTCAAACGTATTCCACTTACTCAGGTAGAATTTATCTTTCTACCAGTCACACACACACATTGCTTGGTTACAAATGAAGAGACTTTTGTTCCTTTAACAATGTTTCTTGGTCACACAAGTAACAGGCAAACTTATTTTTTACTTTTTCGCTTTTTTCCCCTGTTTTACCCTGTCCTCTCCCCCTTCCTCATTTATCTTCTCTCTCCCCCCTCATCTCCTCTCTCACCTAAGTGTTTCATTATGTCCATTATCAGGCTTGCTGTTTCCCTGTTCCTGACTATTGTGTCTCTCTACATTTTTAAACCTGTGTTTGCTTCATTTGCTCTTTTGCCACAGGTCCAATGTGTGACTTGCTCTGGTCAGACCCGCAGCCTCAGGTAAGAGTCCAGAATCTGGGCATTCTGCATTCAAACCTTGGGGGCCCTTCTATGTGTAAGCCTAGATCAGAATTAATGGAGTATAACGTGGGGAAAATGTGAACATGTCCACTTTGGCAGTAAGAATAAAAAAGCAGATTATTTAAATGGAGAGATATTGCGGAACTCAGAGATGCAGAGGGATCTGGGTGTCCTGGTACATGAATCACAAAAAGTATCTATGCAGGTAGAGCAAGTGATTAGGAAGGCACAGGGAATGTTGTCATTTATTACAAGGGGAATGGAATATAAAAGTAGGAATATTTTGCTATGGTTATGCAGGATATTGGTGAGTCCACATCTGGCGTACTGGGTACAGTTTTGGTCTCCTTATTTAAGAAAGGATATAAATGCATGAGAAGCAGTTCAGGGAAAGTTTACTCAACTGATTCCTGAGTTGAAGGGCCATCTTTTGAGGAAAGGCTGGACAGGTTGGACCTGTATCCATTGGAGTTTAGAAGAATTATCTTATTGAAACATACAAGATCCTTAGGCGACTTGACAGAGTGGATACTGAAAGGATGTTTCCGCTTGTGGGACACAGTTTTAAAATAAGGAGCCGCCCATTTAAGACGGAGATGAGGAGAAGTTTTTCCTGAGGGTTGAGAGTCTGTGAAGTTCTCTTCTCCAGAGAACGGTGGAGGCTGGGTCCTTGAACATTTTTAAGGCTGGGTTCGGCAGATTCCTGATTGGCAAGGAAGTCAAACATTATAGGGGCAGGAGAGTGGAGTTGAGACCACAATCAGATCAGCCATAATCCTTTTGAATTTGGAGTGGGCTCGGGGCCGAATGGCCCCAATTCATATGTAACTGCCCCAAAGCCTTGGTAATCGAAGGCCATCCATCTTCACAATGTGCTTTAACAGTTTTCCTGTTCTGTTTAAGTTATGTGGGCCTGGCCGTTGGTAAAGTATGGTGAGCATGGCTGCCTCATATAGTGAATAAAAATCAGAACCCTGAGATCTGTTAGTATGAGCAGCTGGGGATATCTACGACATTAAGGGAACATGATTTCAAAGTTGTGCTTCCCTAAGACTCAGCGATACTGTCCACGCACAGCTAGGCAGTGAGCGTCAGCGCTCGATTTAGCCACAGGGCTCTCGTAGCCAGGCTCAGCCCTGTCCTTGACTCGTTTACATGCCTGCCCTTTCCAAAGGGAGCTGGTCAGAGGCTGAATAACCCCACCTTTCCTCCCCTAGACGAGGAGCCCCAAGAGGGGATTTCATTGGAATGTACTCTGAGAGGCTTGACAGGGTAGATGCTGAGAGGCTGTTCCCCCTCCTAGCTGGAGAGTCTAGAACTATGGGCTATAGTCTGAGGATGAGGAATTGGCCATTTTGGACTGAGATAGGGAGAGATTTCTTCAGTCAGAGGATTGCGAATCTTTGGAATCCTCTACCCCAGAGATCATTTGTTGAGTATATTCAAGACTCTGATAGATTTTTGGACACTAAAGAGAAAGAAGGTATTTGGGGATGGTGCAGGAGATGGAGCTGAGACCGGAGATCAGCCATGATCTTACTGAATGGTGGAGCAGGCTCAAGGGGCCGAATGGCCTACTCCCGCTCCTTACACTATAAACCATTGTGGCACCTCCAACCTCTACCCAGTTTGACATCGCCAAATGGGATAGAGGCATGGGGAGGGGGTTCAAACCTGGGCATTCTGAGATGCCACACGTACGATGCATTTTCTCAGCTGGCTCCACCAATAAAGCCCTGGCCACCAGGCTGTTGCCTGTCATTGGTGGCTCTTGTTTTCTCCCGTATCTTGCCCGGTGCCCAGAGTGAAAGCGTCCCATCTCCATTGCCTTTTCCAGAATGGAAGGTCGGTCAGCAAGCGTGGCGTCAGCTGCCAGTTTGGGCCCGACGTCACCACCCGGTTCCTGGAAGAGAATAAACTGGATTACATCATCAGGAGCCATGAGGTGAAACCAGAGGGCTACGAGGTTACACACAATGGCAAATGTATCACTGTGTTCTCAGCACCAAACTATTGGTGAGTATTCTGCACTCTTCCAGTGACTCATTAGAGCACAGGGAGCCTGTTCTGCCCAGGATGGGTGGAGACCTTGCATTCCTCCAACCGGTTTTTCTCCATGGAGTGCGCAGAAGGAGGCCTTTCAGCCCATCCTGCCTGTGCCAGCTCTGTGTCGGGAGCAATCCAAAACTAATGTCACTGCCCTGCTTTCTCCCCACGACACCGTATCCTCCTTTGCGCTGAGTGTTTAACTAGCTTTGAACAGAGAAGGTTAAGAGGGGGATTTAATTAAGGTATTCAATATCATGAAAGATTTTCTTTGAGTAAATAGCGAGAGGCTATCTGTACCGGCGGGGAGGGTCAGTTATCAGAGGGTCGCAGGTTTAAGATAATTGGTAAAAGAAGGAGCGAGGGAGAGAAGAGTTTTTTTTTACACTGCGAGTTGTTGTGACCTGCAGTGTACTGGCTGAAAGGGCGGTGGAAGCAGATTTCAGTAGGGAAACTGGTCAGATTGCTTAAAGGGAAAATAATTGCAGGCTTGTGAGAAAAGAGCGGGAGGAGTGGGGATAATTGAACTAATTTCAAAGAGCTGCACCAGCACAATGGGCCAAGTGGCCTCCTCCTGTAGTTTTGCTATTATTTCCCCTTGAACAGATGAATGCCCTCTCTTTCAGCCAGTCCCTGTGATAAAGCACTTCATACTCCAACAGCTCTCTGAGTAAAGAAATATTTTTTATTCTTTCACAGGATGTGGGTGTCGCTGGCAAGGCCAGCATTTGTTGCCCCATCCCTAATTGCCCTTGAATTGAGTGGCTTGCTAGTATTAGCCTGGGCGTCTGGATTACTATCCAATGACATTACCACTACACCACCGTCTCCCCATCAGCCATGAGAATCCTGTCTGATCGCTTCCCTCCTTAAACCCAGGGGCACCTGCAAGGCTGCCTCGGCTAAAACCAGTGGACTCGGTACAGATCAAGAGTAATGGGAATGGCCGGGTAGGCGAAGGGCAGCTGATTCATCAAACATGTTCCCTGCTGGGCAGAGGTATCGTGAATAAACACCTCCTCCTCCTCTCCTCCCTTTCGCAGCTGTGTTATCCACTGGGAGAGGCAACAAAGAAACCTTCTGTGAGCTAATGTCGCACTGCTAATTTACCAGCGGGCAGTGTACACACCAGTGCGCACTGGCCTCCAGTCCTAGTGTATAGTAACTGCTTCTGCCTGCAGCCTTCTCTTAATGAATGCTCCTTCTCTTCCAGTGATCAAATGGGAAACCAAGGAGCATACATTCACCTCAAAGGTTCTGATTTAAAACCCATCTTCCATCAATTTAAAACTGTGGTGAGTTGTTTTATATTCGTTCACGGGGTGTGGGTGTCACTGGCAAGGCCAACTTTTGTGGCCCGTCCCTAGCTGCCCTTGAACTGAGTGGCTTGCTCAGCCATTTCGGAGGGCAGTTAAGAGTCAGCCACATTGCTGTGGGTCTGGAGTCACACGCCCCCTGGAGTAAGGACAGCAGATTTCCTTCCCTATAGGACGTTAGTGAACAAGGTGGGTTTTTACAACAATCAATGATAGTCTCATGGTCACCATTACTGAGACTAGCTTTCAACTCCAGATTTTATTAATTTAATTAGCTGCCAAGGTGGGATTTTAACCCATGTCCCTGGGCCTCTGAATTACTAATCCAGTGACATTACCACTGCGCCAACATCAGAGGTGTTGCACCATTTAGCCTCCTTGGAAACAAATTGCGTAGAAGAAGGAGCAATGAGATAGAGAGAGAGAGCGCGCACCGAATGGAGATACTGTGCATATAGGTAGAAGTTGGGGAGTTTGTAGTTTTAACCATGTAATAACCCTGTTTCTTTCTCTTCCAGCCTCACCCGAATGTTAAGCCGATGGCGTACGCAAACTCACTACTGCAGATGGGGATGATGTAGCATACGAGCATTTGGTTTGGACAGTATCCCCTCCCATGGTGGATGGGGCATCAGGGTTTAATTTAATCTTCCTCACTCGCTCTGCCATCTCCAAACCAAGTCTCCCGCCTTCCCAGGCCCTCGCTGACTTGGGCTCCATGAAGTGCAGGGTCCTCGTAGTGCATAGGAGTGTAAATCACACACTCAGCCCGGGCAAGCACGTGTGACTCCAGCGCTGTCTCCATGCGTATCAACACGCGTGCCCTTGCAAGCATGGTCTCAGACCAAATTCTTAATACCCAGGTCAGTTAGGCTCTGCAGAATAAATTTATTTGAATTCCTCGCCTACTGTAGTTTCTCTTTCACCCTCCACCCTTCCACAGTTAACCAACCTAGTGATTGTTCTCAGCCCCTACTTTCATAATAGACGCAGGGTGGGGGTAAAGTTGATGCGTAGTCTCAGATTCGCTGGTCGATCCCCCAGAATCTCCTCTGTCCCCTTCTGATCCCCCAAAACCAGACCCTCAGCAACCTACCAGTAAAATTGCAAGGTCCAAGAATATAAATTTAATTGCAAAGCAGTGCAGGTTTGCATAGGGGAAAGAAGCTTGTTGGTAGAAGTAGCTTCTCACCTCCGAATTTTGGGTTGTAACTCCTGCAAGTACCCTTTTCAGCCCTGGGACATTCAAACTAGCGCCCATGACCCCCCCACCCCCACCATTTCCCGACAACACGACCCTCGGAGCCCCCGGCACCCCGATTTCTCACCTGCGTTCGTATTTCCTCTGGCTGGTTTGTGCCGTTTGAGTTTCGTGGGCTCGGGGCTGTTCTTGGCCGAGCTGAACCCCAAAAACCAGAACCCGTAACCATCAGCAACTCGTGAGCGATCGCAAGTTGACAAGGGGAGCTGCCTGTCCTGGGTCCAGGGCTACACACGCAAGCAGCCAGAGCAAGGCTTAAAACACCTTGGGGCCCACCTGCTCCAGTTAAATCCTGTGTGCACCATGTAGAACTTGGTATTTGAGAAGCCAAAGTGCTCAATTCATGAAAGACAGGGGTCGGAGAAAGTTTGTTTCACCCAGTGGTGAACTGTGTTTTATGGGGGTTGGGGAGTGCGGCAGGGAAAGAAGGATCTGGGAGAGAACCAGTGCATTTACCTCCAGAACTGTGACCAACTTAGAAAGAAAGTCTTGCGTTTCTATAGCGCCTGTCACCACCTCGAGATGTCCCAAAGCGTTTCGCAGCCACTAAAGTAAAAGTGCCGCCATTCGTTGTAATGTAGGAAATGGCGGCAACCAATTTGCACACAGCAAGCTCCCACAAATAGCAATGATGTAAGAACAGAAGAAATAGGAGCAGGAGTAGGCCATGTGGCCCATCAAGCCTGCTGTGGCATTCAGTAATATCATGGCTGATCTTCCATCTCAGCTTCACCTTCCCACCCTATCGCCATAAATATTCAATCTCAGCCTTGAATATACTGCTACCTGGACTGAATCACCTGTCCCCAGTGATGGAGATTAGTGTTTCGGGTAAGCTGGTCACCAGCCCCTAAATATGTCCCCTCTGTTCATTTGACCTGTTGCTGCAGTTTAGCTTTAAGTGGGAGGTCAGCTATTATTATCCTAGAACGTTATTCTATCCACTTCTTCCTCTTTCTCCCTCCACCCTCTGTACTACAACCAAACAGACGTCCTTATGCTTCATTCAGGGCCCTAAGACCCAAGTTGCCCCTCTGCTAGAAACCTCCTGGCTTTCCCTCCACACGCATTCCTGCCTGGCTGTGTAGAACTCCTGTAATTGAAACCTGCCGAGAGTTGTTACAGCCAAGGCCACTTGCGCGTGATCTCTTAATCTTCAACACAGGGCCCCAAGTCCAAGTTTGCAGCTGATACTTCTAGTTCCCGATATATTTCAGTAAGGACTAACCTGGACATCACAGTTGGTGGCTAAAATTCACCAAAACATCTTTGGCAACAGAATTGTGTCCAGTGGAGCAGACATTTCACTCCAGCTTAATGATCAGTTTCCATAATATCAAGCTTTCCAGATGAGATGTTAAACCAAGATGACCAGACTTGTTCAGATGAGCATACAAGATCTCATGGAAGGGTCCAAAGGGTTAGGAGTTCTCCTTGGTCAACGTTCATGCCTCAACCAGTATCATTTTTTTAAAAAAAAAACATTTAACTGGTCGTTTGTTCTGTTGTAGTTTTTGGAATCTTGCTTTGTGCAAATTAGCTTGTTGCTTTTGCCCGCCCAGCCAAGACTGCAATTCAGTGTCAAGGAACACGTCCCAAGGCTGTGAAAGGCACTATACAAATGCACGTTATCTTAACATGTACACATCAAGATCCATGCAGCTTTACATTCTCTAGAACAGGCACTGCCAACAAAGGAAGCACTGACAGTGGCTTCTTCATGGTTCACACTTCAGCACAGTCCCAATGGCCCTGCTCGTGTGTGCACAGAACCCTCGGGAAGAGTGGCGCCAAATAAGCAGGGGTCAAAAGGAAGGAGTTTTGTATAGATCACAGGTCGTATACTGGCTGGTGCTGGCAGTTTGTTCTCATGCAGCCAGGCTAGCCCAGCCTTGGTGTCCTGGAGTGTCCCACACATCAGTCTCCACCAGTACTGAAGGACATGTTACATCCTTTAGGGTTACTCTGCCATCTGAAACTAGGCAGAGAGAAACACTTTTTTCGCAACACCTTTTGAAAATGTAGCAAATTTAGTAGTGACAGAGGCAGGAGGGTGAAGAGTGTTTGGGGGATCTGACTTCAGCCTCTGTAGGCAGAGGGAGCACACTCAGATCACATCGAGCACAGGGCAATCCCTGATCTTGGATAGAACCCTGTTTCAGGGGGTGGGGGGGTGGTTATTTGTTTATTCACACGATATGTGTGTCACAGCCAAGGCCAGTATTTATTGCCCATCCCTAATTGCCCTTGAGAAGGTGGTGGTGAGCTACCTTCTTGAACCGCTGCAGTCCATGTGGTGTAGGTACATCCACAGTGCTGTTAGGTAGAGGTTTCCAGGATTTTGACACGCTGGCGATAAAGATGTACTCCCAAGTAAGAATGCTGTGGAACTTGGTGGTTCCCATGTGCCTGCTGCCCTTGTCCTTCCACAGGGCAGAGGTCACTGATTTGGGAGGTTGTGTCAAAGAAACCTGTCATGGATCAACTGAGTGAAAATATCTTCAGTTGACAATCGGAAATTTCTCACCCCGTCCCAAGTTATCTTTGCCAAAATGCTCCAGTCCTTCCACTGTTTGATATTCCTTCTGGATATAGCTGATCTTCCAGAGACATACCCATGTTTCATTGACATCTATACAAGGGGTGGGGGGGGAACGACCTACTCCCATGGGGAATGTGACAATCATTCAGAGCTTCTAGAAAGTCCTAAAACGTTTTTTTTAAATTACATGACCATTTTCCTCCTGAAATTTTCCACACGCCTGGGGAGCACTTTGGTCGCTATGAGAGCACAGTTGCAGCCTCTCCGAACGATGAGGGAGCAATGGCTGATGCAGTGTGTGATGGATTTCTCTTCATTTCTCTGCCTCCTCCTCGTTAGCTCGGTATTTTTTTGGCACTCCCCTCGTGCTAAGGCCAGGTGGTGACCTGCAGGCAAGAGCCGTGTGGACTTTAAAACCTGCCATCCATTTGATTTTGGTTTTGAGTTTGAATTTAAATGGTTGGGGGGAGGGGGGGAGACTTGACGACCTGGTGCTCAGTTTAGGCACAAGAGTTTTATAATTGTATGTGTTTGCCATCAAAATGTCACTGTCAAAAAAATTTATTCAAATGTTAGAATTCTGAATTATATTTAATGACAACGTGTATTGTGGTGTTTGAAGGCTTGCAACTTCCTGAAGACTGTATTTGCCAGGAGGCAGCAATATGTTGAATAAAATAAAGATTGCAAGAAACCTGTCGTTTTGCTGAGTCATTTAGGGAATGGGCAGTTTCAGTGGATGAGAGTGCCACCTCTTCTTATCTGAGCCAACCTGTTCCAGTCCTCATCCATGCCTTCGTTCCCTCCTGACTTGACAATTTCAACGCACTTCCTGGCTGGCCCCCCACATTCTACCCTCCGTAATCATGAGTCACCCGAAACTCTGCTGCCTGTGTACTAACACGCATCAAACCCATTCACCCATTACTGCGCCTGCCCCCCCCCCCCCCCCTGCCATGCTCGCTGGTTAAATAGCGCTTTGATTTTAACATTCTCATCCTAGTTTCCAAATCCCTCCATGGCGTCCCCACTCCCTACCTCTGTAATCTCCTCCAACCCTCCCAAGATTTTTGCACCCCTCTGATTCTGGCCTTTTCGGCATCCCTGATCTTAGTTGTTCCGCTGTTGGCAGGCAAGCCAGAGGACCCGACCTCAAGAATTTCCTCCCTATACCTCTTTGACCGAGATTTTGGTCCCCTGTCCGAGTATCTCCTTGTGCGGCTTGGGATCAAATTTGTTCTGGAATTTTCCTGTGAAACTCTTTGGGGTGTTTTTTTCTGTGTTAAATGTGCTATGTGGCATACAAGCTATGTGGGATTTGTGTCCAAATACATTACTACAAGATAATGACACTCTCTGGTGCAACCTCTTGCTGCCTGATCTCCCCAAATGGTTCTTCTATGAAGCTTACTAATGGGAAAGGTTACGGGGCAGAGCCGGGGTTGAGAGAGCCGGGTTGGGGTGTGGCATCATGTTCCATGTAAAAGTAGCTGATTGCTGAGTCACTTGGCTGAAAGGGGGGACCGGTTCAAATGCTCCAGCCATTACACATGCTCAGGTTTACCCCCAATCATTTAACCAGTTCATTGATAGGGATTTTTAACCTAGCCCCCTTATGAAGCCTAATGTTTAAATCCTGTATGCTTGGAGACATCATCACCCATTAAATAGGTTAAATTTTCTTCACTCTTTCTTGACATGTTGACATTCACTGGCTGGGCCCAGCATTTATTGCCCATCCCTAGTTGCCCTTGAGAAGGTGGTGGTGAGCTGCCTTCTTGAACCGCTGCAGTCCATGTGGTGTAGGTACACCCACAGTGCTGTTAGGGAGGGAGTGCCAGGATTTTGACCCAGTGACAGTGAAGGAACGGCGATATATTTCCAAGTCAGGCTGGTGAGCGACTTGGAGGAAAACTTCCAGGTGGTGGTGTTCCCATCTATCTGCTGCCCTTGTCCTCGGTTGTAGAGGTTGCAAGTTTGCACGGTGCTATTGAAGGAGCCTTGGTGAGTTGCTGCAATGCATTGTGCAGATGGTACACACCGCCGCTACTGTGCATCGGTGGTGGAGGGAGTGAATGTTTACGGTGAGTGGATGGGATGTCGATCAAGAGGCCTGTTTTGCCCTGGATGGTGTTGAGTTCTTGAGTGTTGTAGGAGCTGCATTCATCCAGGCAAGTGATACATGATACCAGGGGTGGGGTGCTTTGGTTCCTTGGAAGGGACTAGGGTCAGTTAAGGGGAGATTTAATAAAAATGTGCAAAATTGTGAATGAATTTGAGGGATCAAATGAGGAAAAACTTCCCTCTGACGGGAAGATCAGTAACCAGTGAAGGTGGGTTTAAGGTGGCTGCAAGAATCAGTGGGAGAAGAGAGTTTTTTTAAAGCTCCAAGTTGTGATCTGGAATGTGCTGCTTGAAAGGGTGAAAACAGATTCAATATTGACTGTCTAAGGGAAATTGGATAAATGCTTGAAAAGAGGGGGAAAAAAACTGTTGGGTCAGAATGTTGCCCTTGGCGTGTGGGATTGGCAGCGGTAGTCGGATTTCACGCTGGCAGGCCGATTAAGGCCCGCCCAGCGTGATACGTGAGCGGGTGGAGGGGGGGGGGGGCCGGCGGTGGGGAGAGAGAGAGAGCGAGCAGGCCTAGTGCAAATTCGCACATTTGAGAGCGAGGGATTGCTTAATAATCTCCCTGAGGCACGGAGCTGCTTGGCCCTTTCACCTGTGGAAAAATTAACTCCAATTGATAACTTAATGGCCTTTTAATTGTCGGCGGGCGCGCTGCCGGCTGGGTGACTGAACCATCACGTGACTGCGCGATGATGTAGGCACGCTCGGTCGACACCATCGTGCGTCATTTCACACTTGGTCAGGTCGCGCCCACCCACCAAGCTAAAAATTCTAGCCATGGGGAACAAATAGGGAAGTGTTGCTAATTGTATAGCCAGCACAATCCTCCTGTGCTGTAAGATTCTGTGATCTGGGCCATACATAATAAGGTGCTTGCCTTATTCAGTTCTTAAGTACCCCACCCGGTTTGCTACCGAGCCAGACAGAGTAGGTGGGACCCAGGTTTGCTGGTTTGTCTGTATTGAAGTATCTCAGTTGAGGAATGCTGTAATTCATCCCAGTGGTGTTGTGTGTTACACATCACCGGAGTTACCCTTTTATATGCATGTTGCAGCCTGGAGCTATGGATAGTGACGGTAGAGGCTCCAATGTTCTTTCCATCACAAGGCTGACCAAGAATCTCTCCCACTCTTAGCAGCTGCCGTTGGCGTGTGTTGGAAGGATTTGCAGGCTGACACTCAACCTGTTTGGCCGCGTTATGAAAACATCATCCCTGACCATCAAGTCCTGGAGTGGCCCTCGAACCCAGAGTTTCTGGCGCAGACACATGGGAACACCACCATCTGGAAGGTCCCCTCCAAGCCACTCAATACCCTGACTTGGGAATATATCAGCCGTTCCTTCACTGTCACTGGGCCAAAATCCTGGAACTCCCTCCCTAACAGCACTGTGGGTGTACCTACACCACAGAGACTGCAGCTGTTCAAGAAGGCAGCTCATCACCACCTTCTCAAGGGCAACTAGGGACAGGCAATAAATGCTGACCCAGCCAGCGAAGCCTACATCCCATGAACAAATTTTTTAAAAACTACCCACTGCACCATAAGACGTCCATATTGGTTTCAGTACCCCTCAACTTTTGGGGTGGGAGGGGTGTGGGTACTGGCTTGAGTTCTTTCCACCCAGTGAACTTTATCAGAAAGTCAAGGTGCCAAATAAATGTAAGTTCAGTCCCCCATGGTTGCATAGCTGACTGGCTTATTGACTAGACTTGTACATTAAGCATATTGTTGCTTGGTAGAAGAGAACTTGAGCTTTGCTGCAAAAATAGACATGTCTAAGCATCAGGACACTTGCAAGAATACCAATATAAAGGGAAAATAACAATTTATACTGTATGTGAAGAGAGTGCTGATTAGTTGGCAAGTGCCATTGCTGTGGAGAGTGCACCACTGATGGTGACTGACCATTAACTGCCAAGCATTGTTTGAAATTTAAACCAGGCAGCTTGACCCTGATTGGTCAAAGCATTGCCCTGGGGAATGAGTCAGCAAACGGCTGCCACTTATTTTGGTATTCTTGCAAGTGTCCTGGTGAGTGCAAGATGAAAAGCTTAGGCAGGTCTCTTTTTGCTGCAATACGTTAAGCATAATAAATTATGAATGGAACCATCATCCCAAGGAGAAAAGGGAAAGCCCCTAATGCCATTCAGGAGAGTTAGTTGTGGCTCAGGTGATAGTCATTACAGCACAGAAAGAGGCCATTCAGTCCATCAAGTCTATGCCACCTCTCAGTAGAACAATTCAATCAGTTGCCATTCCCCCATTCTAGCCTTGTAGCTGTGAAAGTTTATTTCCCTTAAGCGCCCATCCAATTTCATTTCAAAATCATTCATCATCTCCTCTTCCACCACCCTGGTGGACAGCGAGTTCCAGATCATTAACACTCACTGCATAAAAAAATTCTTCCTCGCATTCCCCCAACATCTCTTGCCCAAACTTTAAAATCTGTGTCCCAAAGTCCCTGCACCATCAGCTAATGGGGAGTGATTGTTCTCTATCTTTTTATATCTGTCATAATCTTATACACCTCCATCAAATTTCCTCTACACTTCTTTCATTCCAACAAGATCAACCATCGTAAATAGTATTCATGCTTCAGGAGGTTGTGGGTTCAGATTCTGTCCTGGGTACCTGAGTGCATACTCCAGACTGACACACCAGTGCAGTAACTGGAGGTGCCATTTTTCAGATGAGACGGTAAACCAACAGTTGGAATGCTGTCTTTCAAATGAAATGTCAAACCACTGACCTGTCAAGTGACAGCAAAAATCCCATGGTCACTATTTCAAAGAGCAGGGGAATTCTCCCTGGTGTCCTGGCCGATATTTGTCTATCAATTTACGTCACAGAGATTATTTGATCAGTATGACATTGCTGTTAGTGGGAGCTTGCTGTGCACTTGTAACAAGGACAAAACCCATGCTACATTCTATGCACCTTCCTGTCTGCATCAGAAACCTGGACAATCAATAAAGATTCGTGGTTGAAAATCGAGGCCTTTGAGATGTGGATGCTAAGATGTTTGCTAAAAATTCCATATCAGACCATAAGACAAATGAAGAGGTGCCTGAAATTGCAAGAGCAAAAAGAAAAACTCTTAAAAAGCGACATCCAGAAAGGAAAATGTTGGATCTTGTCCATTTAATCAGAGCTGAAAAGTTACGGAGATCTCTCCTGGAGGGAGAGTGGAGGGCAGCAGGAAGAGGGGTCGACCTAGGTGTAATCGAATGATGGACGGCACACAGCGGTTTCAGGCAAGTTATAGTGGATGCGTGAGGAAGGTGCGAGACAGACGAGTGTGGTGAACCATGACAACAGATCTCCTGGTAGGAGTAGCTACAAGCAGAAAGGGAGGGGGTGGGGGGGAGCTGTGTGCAAACTGGCTGCTGAGTTTCCTGACATTACAGTAGCGACTACTCTTCAAAAGAACTTCTTTGGTTGTGAAGTCGTGAAAAACGAGTCTTCTAATTGTTTTAGGATGTTGCATGATCTTTCCCTGTTCCTCCTGATCAGTGCCACTGCCGCCTGACAGGCTCTTTCGTACCCAGTTGAAGCCAGGCCCTTTCTTTTCCACAGGGGTGCGGTGCAATGTAGAATGGGAGTCATTTGGATCAGAAACTTTTAAAGGCTGAATCAAAAATCAATATCGACCTTGTGTCACTTGACTGCTTTGAACTGCGGAGTGACACATCAACACTTAGGAGAAGCGAAGGTGGGAAACAAACCCTTTAAGCTGCAGGGATGAAGGAATTGAGATCATACTCTGTCGCAAACTTTATAGGCACCAATTCTCATGGTTTAAGTCCAGACCTCTCCATTGTGTAAATACATGGGACTGTATTTGCTCCCTTTTTGTTTTTGGCTGTTGGAATAAAATATCACTAAAACTGTTTTGCATACAAATGTTTTTATGAAAGAACAGAAGCTCAGGTTACCTATACATATGACCAATCTGAAAAGTGAGGACAGTCAAAAACTTTATTATGATTGGTTTAGAAGGTGGCTCACTTACACCTGCTAGAAGCTCCATGTCTTTATACACAGGAACCTGCCCTCTGCAGGCAAAAGGAACATGTCCAGGCATTACGCCTTTTTTGAATTAAACAAAAGCGTGGGGGACAATAGCTTTCTAGTGTATTTTCCATGGCAGCGCCTCGACCAATCAGGGTCGACTTGCCAACCAATCAGCATCCTTTTCTCATGCAGTGTAAATTGTTGCTCCCTTTGAAACTTGGCATTCTTGCGTCTGTCCTGATGAGTACAAGACCAAAAGATTCAACAGCATGTCTCTTTTTCCAGCAGCGCTCAAGTGGTACAGATTTCTTTATTCATTTAATCGTGTCACAAAATTATGATGTTTTTCATAATGTTATTGTAGGCTTATGGGTGTGAGTGTGGATGGTTGTGTCAGTATGACTGATTTAATTGAATTAGAGTCAGATAGACTGCAAGGTAAGGTTAAAATTAACAAAAGCAGTTAGGTGTAAAAAAGCATTTGAAATGGTAATAAGTAAATGTTATTTTTCCCAGAAGGAAGGAGGTCACATTGACAACAAGAAAGGTTTTTATATTATGGGCAAAATTTTCCCCCCATTGGGGGTAAATGCGGGAGTGGGCGTGGGCGGGCGGCCCTCCAATCGGTGCTCCCCGTCGGGGGCGCGCCACCATTTTTTGTAGGCGGGCCAATTAAGGCCCGATCAAAGTGACATCCACCAGGGAGCGCTATGCACTCCCTGTGTGGGCTGGGCGGGGGGTGGGGGGGGGGCGGTGGGGGTTAGGTGGTGTGGAATGGAATGGCAAATGCAGAAGTGCATGCGGGTGGGAGCGCTCCGATCTCCCTGAGACTAAGTGCCGCTTCAGGAAGATCGGTTCCCAAAGTGAAAAAGTTATTCTTTCGAAAATTTCACTTCCATCCATGTCCCCTTAGACAACGTCACATGAGTTGGGGCACGGACATAACTTTGGGTAAAAGCGGATCTTAATTTTTTAATTCAGTCATGAAACCTCATCCCGCCCGTGGACGAGGGTTCATGCTTTTTCAGGTGGCCGCCAGTGCCCCCGACCTGCCCGCCAACCTTAAGGCTGGATGGGTAGGCCCACTAATTGCTTTAATTGCTTTTTGAATGGCCTCAGTAGGCCGTTGACAGGTTGGCGGGGGCACAGCTGACTCGACTGCGCCCCCGCCGACCTGAAAATGCAAATGACGCGGGGTGATGTCGGGAGTTCCGTCCAACGCTCAGCGAGAGGAAAATTCTTGCCTATGGGAAAAGTAAATTTCCAAAGACCTGTAGAACAATGGAATTTACAGATTAAAGAGAAAGAAACATATATAAAGAGGGGTGAAAGACTATCTAGGGAGTGTGTCCGTGTGAGATCGAAAGCTACACTGTGTGAAGCAATCCTTGGGGGAAAAGCCTCCAGCCACTTTAGCAGAAGTCTGTTGTGTCCTGTAACTAAAGTTGTGTTACAAGCCTTTGGAATTTCACTGTCGAGTGGGTGCTGTGGTAACATTGCTGGGCTGATTTTATCATTCCAAATCTATTTTTGGCTGTTGCCTTAAAGGGGGTGTATATTTGGGAGCCTTTTTAATTAAGTATTTTGGGAATTGTTAAGACTAAATAACCGTATAACTATAATCTTGTGTATGGTTATTTTTCCTTTTGTTAATAAATGTTTTAACTTAATTTTAAAATCTCTAAAGGTGTTAGTGGACTCAATTCTTCTGAATTCAGTGCATAAGCTTTCTTGTAATAAATACAAATTGCAAAACTATTGTGATACCATGGCCAAGTTTCCCTTGTGGACTTGGTCCACCTGGCACATATCACCTACCACATCTTAACAATGGGAATAGGAACTAGCTACCATGAGAAGTAGTTGAAGAAAATTAGATGCATTGGAACTAGATGAGTACATGAGAGAAAAGGGGATAGAAAAATATGTTGAACAGCTGATGAGGTAGATGGATTGACAGGAGACTTGTGTAGCATATAAACACCAGCACAGACTAGTTGGGCTGAGTGGCCTGTCTCTGCACTGTATAGTCTATATTTATGATACAAATTTCAAAGGCTCATGGAATACAGCAAAACAGTAGGAGGCCATTTGGCCCATTGAGTCTCCTGGCTCTTTCAAAGAGTTATCCAGTGCCACTATCCCAACCCTTCTTCCCCCACCCTGAGCAAATAATCCCCTCTCCCACTGGTGGGATTTAGTGAAGGCATTTCCTAATCATTTTAAATCTTATTTCCTGATGGCACAGATGCTAACTGGAATATTGTACAACTGGGTGCCCTCTGGCCTTGCCCAAGGTGCCATCCTCATGGCGCAAGTATCTGTTGTTCACACCTCCCAATTCACTTTATTATTATCTATATGAGAAATTTGTTTCGGGTACATTGCTTATTTGCAAAATAATAGATATAAATGAATGATAACAATAAAAGAAAAATAATTAGGAACAGAGTGGGCCATTCGGCCCATCGAGCCTGTACTACCATTCATTTGGATCATGGCTGATCATCTACCTCAACGCCACTTTCCCGTGTTATCCCCATATCCCTTGACGTCATTAGTTTCCAGAAATCTGTCGCTTTCTCTCTTGGACATGCTAAGTGACTGAGTCTCCACAGCCCTCCGGGGTAGAGGATTCCAAAGACTCACCACACTCTTAGAGAAGAAATTCCTCCTCGTCTCAGTCCTAAGTGGCCCGTCCCTTATTCTGAGACTGTAACCCCTGGTTCCGTACCTCCAGCCAGGGGAAACTCCCATCCACATCTACCCTGTCACACCCGGCAAGAATTTTGTAACTTTCAATGAGATCACCTCTTATTCTTTGAAACTCTAGAGAATAGAGGCCCAGTTTCCTCTATCCTATCCTTTCACAAAGATTTAACTGTAATTAAATATATATTAAAAACCATTCCAATGCATTAAAATAATCAGGCAGTGAGTCCTGCCCTGAGTACGTATTGACATCCGTTCTGAAGAAACTTTATCACACAGTGGGTAGTTCGGGTTTGGAATGCACTGCCTGGAAGTGTGGTGGAGGCAGGTTCGATTGAGGCATACCAGACGGCATCGGATGGTTATTTAAATTGAGACAATGTGCAGGGGTTACGGGGAAAAGGCAGGAGATTGGCACTAAATTATAATGCTCAATGAGCCGGTGCAGACACGAAGGGCCGAATGGCCTCCTTCTACACCATAACGATTCTGTGATCCGTGATTCTGTGATACATCACACTCCCTGTTAAAAGTTCTTATAGAGAAGGGCACAAACTAGTTTAGGAACCGATTTGTCCTGCATCTTATTGTATACTTTTCCCTGAACACATCCAGCGCTAATACTGAGACAGGGGGTGATTCTCATTGTTCACAACATCCTTTACTTGCCTCAAAATTCTTCGAGAGCAGATTTCATCCGGAGAGATCTGCTCATCAAAGGCCCTTCCTGCCAGGTTACAATAATCACTGTACCCTTAAAGAGTCTGCTTTCCTAAGACAACAGTACCAGGCGAGACATCCAAAAAGGATGAGCTATTCGACTGTGCCAGGATTCATATCAGCACCTGATCTTGTCCTAATCCAACAAACTGCACAAATTTCCTCCACATGTCCCTAAATGGTGATCAGAAGTGACGAGCCCTGACTGAACTGCAGTCCATGGGGGCTGCAGCGGTTCAAGAAGGCAGCTCGCCACCACCTTCTCAAGGGTAGTTAGGGATGGGCAATAAATGCTGGCCCAACCAGAGTCTCCCACATCCCATAAATGAATAAAAGACAAGAACTCTCCCCACATTTCATCGCCAGGTGCTCAGTTGCAACATTAATCTGTCTCTGCGCTCAGCGGCTTACTTGCTGTTATTTATTGCCAGCAGAGATTCCCCCCCCCCCCACTGATTTCAGTTCAGATTTTCAGCATGAAGTGGCTTGTTTTTGGTATGCATTCTAGAACCGGAGTTGTGCTCCAGCCTTGAGCTGTCAGGATCTGGGAGGTCAAATGCTGACTGGACCTTGCCCTCCTCTGCCTGACAACTGGGGTTTTGTCAAGACAAGAATGTGGAATGTGCCCAATTGATCTGCATGAATCTGCAACTCTTAACTCCCTCTACACGCTTCACTCTATCCCGCCCCTCCCTGCCCCCCTAGGCATTCAAGCTGCAGAACGCAATCTACCTCAATCTTCCTGCAACTAATAAACATATAAAACGCAAACCTGGTGTTGCCCAGCTCTGCACACAGGAGGCCCGATTGCTCTGGGCTCACTGTGTGCAGTGAGCCTTAAAGATTGGTTTAAAAGTAACGTCTGCTTACATAGCTTTGTTGACATGCAGCTCTTGCTCAAGAGTTACAGAGGGTTCAACTGTGGTGCAGCAGTCACCAGAGTGAGTCAGAAGGTCCCACTCAAGAGACTTGAGTATATAAATCAGTCTGATACTCCGTGCAGCACCGAGGGGTTGCTGCCTCGTTGGGTGAGTTGTTAAATTGAGAACCTGCTTGCCCTCTCAGGTGGATTTAAAAAAAAAAACCCCATGGCACTACCTGGCGCAGACCAAAAGAGTCCTCTTCGGTGTCCTGACCAATATTTATCCCTCAAACAATATCGCTAAAAAATGGCACTAGAGGAATTGCTCATTTGGAGAGCCAGTACAGAGCTCCCGATGGGCTGAATGGTTTCCTTCTATGCTGTAACAGTTCTGTGGTTCTGTGATTCAGGTCTGTAGCCCCGTGGCATATGGCATTTCAAGTGTGTATCCAAGTATTTTTTCAATGTAGTGAGGGTTGTTGTGAGGGGGAGGTGATGGTGTAGTGCTATTGTCGCTGGACTAGTAACCCACAGATGCTGTCAGACTGCTGGGTTTTTCCAGCATTTTCTGTTTTCATTAGCATCGCTTCCCTGCTTTTCCATAGCTTGTGAAGATGGGATTAATTTAGAAAATTGAAATCAGGTGATCTTACAACAGGGGGGAGACGGAGAGAGGTGGGGAACTCCAGAAGGGGTGGTGCAGCAGGTCTTAAAACTTCAGCCGGTTAAACCTGTTATCATCGTTGTGGGCCTGAGCTTTCTGTTGTCCTAGGATAGGATCGAGAGAGACTGTTGGAGGGGAGGATGTGGGTAAACTTTAATTTTTATTGAACATCCTTCTATGTACAGGATAAGGCTTAGCACAAGGCTTTTAAATTCATTTTGAGGGAGAAATTAGTGCGTCCAAGACTAGTATTTTAAACTTAAATAAGGGCAACTATGAGGGCATGAAAGCAGAGCTAGATAGAGTGGACTGGCAAATGAGGTTAAGGGATAGGTCAATAGAGGTTCAGTGGCAGACATTTAAAGGGATATTTCAGAATATAAAGAAGTGGTACAGTCCAATGAGAAAGAAAAATTCCAAGGGAAGGGCCTACCATCCATGTTAACTAAAAATGTTAAAGACAGTATCAAACTTAAATAAAAAGCATCTAATTACTCAAAGACTGGTGGCAGGTCAGAAGATTGGAAAGAATATGAAGAATAGCAAAGGATGACAAAAAGATTTATAAGGAGGGAAAAGTTAGAGTATGAGAGAAAATTAGCTATTAATATAAAAATAGATAGTAATTTGAATATTTAAATAAGAAAAGAGTAAACAAAGTGAGTGTTAGTTCCACAGAGAGTGCATCTGGGGAATTGATAATGGAAAGTAGGGAGATGGTGGATGAATTAAACAGGTATCTTGCTTTGGTCTTCACTATAGAGGACACAAGTAACATCCCAGAAATAGCTGTAAATCAGGAAATGGAAGGAAGGGAGGAACTTGGGAGAATTACAATCACCAGGAGAGTGGTATTGAGCAAATCGTTGGGGCTGTGGGACAAATCCCCAGGTCCGGATGGACTTCACCCTAAGGTCTTGAAAGGAGTGGTTAGTGAGATAGTTGATGCAGTGGTTTTAACTTTCCAAAATTCCCTAGATTTGGGGAAGGTTCCATTAGGTTGGAAAATAGCAAACGTTACTCCTTTGTTCAAAAAGGGAGGGAGACAGAAAGCAGGAAACTATAGTCCAGTTAGTCTAACACCTGTCTTAGGGAAAGTGTTAGAAGCTGTTATTAAAAAGCACTTAGAAAAATTCAAGACAATCAGGCAGGTGGTTTTGTAAAAGGGAAATCATGTTTAACCAATTTATTGGAGTTCTTTGAAGGAGTCACATGTGCTGTGGATAAAGGGGAACCAGAGGATGTACTGTACTTAGATTTCCAGAAGGCATTTGATAAGGTGCCACATCAAAGGTTATTGCAGAAAATAAAAACTCATGGTTTAGGGGGTAATATTTTGACATGGATAGAAGATTGGCGGGCTAACAGGAAGCAGAGAGTTGGCATAAATGGTTCTTTTTGTGTTTGGCAGGATGTGTCACAGAGATCAGTGCTGGGGCCTCAACTTTTTACAATTTATATAAATGACTTGGATGAAGGAACCAAAGGGTTGGTGGCTAAATTTGCTGATGACACAAAGATAGGTAGGAAAGTAAATTGTGAAGAGGATATAAGGAGGCTACAAGGTGACATAGATAGGTTAAATGAAAGCGGGCAATCATCTGGCAAATGGAGTATAATGTGGGCAGGTGTGAAATTGTTCATTTTGGCAGGAAGAATAAAAAAGCAGCTTATTATCTAAATGGCGAGAGATTGCAGAACTCTGAGATTCAGAGGGATCTGGTCCTAGTGCATGATTCACAAAAGGTTAGAACACAGATACAGCAAGTAATGAGGAAAGCTAATAGAATGTATTTGTGGGGGGAATTGATTACAAATGTAGGGAGGTTATGCTTCAGTTGTACAGGGCATGGGTGGGACCACATCTGGAGTATTGTGTACAGTACTGGTCTCCTTATTTAAAGAAAGATGTAAATGCATTAGAAACAGTTCAGAGAAGGTTTACTAGACTAATACCAGGAATGGGCAGGTTGTTTTATGAGGAAAGGCTTGGACAGGTTAGGCTTGTATCCACTGGAATTTAGAAGAGTGAGAGGCGACTTAATTGAAGCCTTTACGATCCTGAGGGGTCTTGACAGGGTGGACGTGAAGAGGATGTTTCCTCTTGTGGGAGAATCTAGAACTAGGGGTCACTGTTTAAAAATAAGGGGTTGCTCATTTAAGACAGAGATGAGAATTTTTTCTCTGAGGGCTGTGTGTCTTTGGAACTCACTTCCTCAAAAGGCGATGGAACAGAGTCTCTGAATATTTTTAAGGCAGAGCAAGATAGATTCTTGATTAACAAGCGGGTGAAAGGTTATCGGGGGTAGGCAGGAGGTTGAGGTTGAGGTAGGATTGAGGTTACATTCAGATCAGCCATGAATGGCAGAGCAGGCTCGAGGGGCCGAGTGGCCTACTCCTGCTCCTAATTCATATGTTCATATGTGTTGTGAGTGGTGACCGAGTTGGTACTATTGATAGAGTTGATCAACAGACACTCCTTAGATGGAAACTTAAAGTTTATTTACAAGGTACTCAGCAGCAACTACATGTATGCTTTCAACTCAAACTCTATCTCTACACAACTAACTACTAACTACTGGCTATTGAGGTAGCCCGCGCTACTCTCCTATTGGGTACTAAAGATCATGTGATCTTCCTTAACAAGCATTATTCTGAAAGGAATGTTACACACTAAATAAAACCATAATTATCAGAGAATGTATGTCTGTATGTTCACGTAAACCATATCTCAGCAGATTCAGTTGTCATGTGATCTTACATCACTGATGATGTAGATTGTTTATTTCCATTAACCCTTTACACTAGAGTAAAATGTGGGACGACTTTAGGAAGGTGCTTTTCAAGCTTGGGAGTACATGGCACCTCCACTTAGTGTCTCACCTGAAAGACAGCACTTCCGACAGTGCGGGTCTCCCTCAGTACTGCACTGGATACAGGCAACGCACAATACACAAGTGAAAAATAAAATCACATACACCTGAGATTAGGAGTGGCATTTGCGTACCCACTCTCCTGGTTACCCAACACCTACGGACCCTCAATCGGGGACTAATTGGCACTAAGAGTCACTGTGACAAACATCAAGAATGGACAATGTTGGCGCCGCATTCAATCCACCCAATTCCCAATCACAATTCCACAAAGCACTGTCCAGAATTCTACATGGGCCCACGCGCGCGCCAGTCCCAACACAGCACAAAATGGCGCGTGATGACGACGGGAAGGTGCCACCTCGTGATGGTTTGGTTGGCGGGCGAGTGTAAATATAGGAAGCACACCCACTGGCAATTAAAGGGCCAATTAAGGCCATTAAAATGTCCAATTGATTCGAATTCTGAGTGGCCCGTGCGCTTTTACCCTTGAAGCAAGGGGGGCAACCGGGCAGGTAGGATTCACGTCTTTTCAACTTTCTGGATCCAGGGCAGGATATACGGCGCGGAAAGAATAGAGAGGTGAGGAGGTAGGAGGCGCGTTCATTTCGCGGAGCAGTTTGTTCACCGGCAGTATGTTAGGCGGTTTAAATCTCTGCAGAGGCTTCCTGCAGACGCAACCCTTCATAATTTAGGTCAAATCTCTGCAAGCATAAGATTGAAGATGGGCATCGTGTACTCTGCTGGGGGAATGGATTGAGATGAGGAGGAGACGACAAGAAGGGAGAGGAGACCAGTTGGCCACAGGCAGGGTAATAGAGTCTGCCCTCAAGACCGAGAGGTACAACCTGAAGGGGTCGAAGGCCAGCAGGCATTGCAAAGGAGAAGGGGCAGGAGAAGGCACCAATACCTCGTGGAAGAGTCTACAAGCTGAGATCTAGCTCCCTTGACATGACAGAGGTCCAGTGCTGAAGAAGCCTCTGCCCAACCACCCCCCCCCCCCCCTCCCCCCCGCCCACCACCACCACCAACAGAGGAACAGTCACCTCTATCTGTGGAATGATCGGCCCCAAGGTAGCCTCAAACTGCTTAGGTGGCCGCCCCAATGCCAGTGGCCCTGAATTTTTACACCTCAGGTTCGTTCCAGGGGCCTGTGGGAGATCCCTGCGGGGTGTCACAATCCGCCCTGCCACAGCGGCATCAAGCTGGTGACAGATGCATCGCTCTGAAGGGTAAACAAATTTCTTCACTACAAGACAGGCAAGGACAGCCAGGCGGAGTGAGCCAGAGGTTTTGCAGCTAGAGCAGGGTTTCCCATCCACTCCCTGTCCCACTGATCACCTTCGTCTGGCGAGCTGGAAGTTCAGGCCAGTGAGTCAGACACTGACCACGTACGCACCAGCTACTCCAGCCAGCAGACTAACACCATTAAGTAAGGTAATGAAGAGCGACTGTGGGATAATGATGCAGCCAGTCTCCATCAAGCATTCAATATTGGGCAACACCATAATGGACCATGTTGACCGTATTGTTATAGATTAGAAAATAAAGACCTAAAGATTGTGGGAGGGAGGGGGAAACCATTCTGTATCAAACTCAGCCACAGCCAAATTCAGGCATAAACCACTTTTAGGAATGCACAGTTTTCCAGGAAGGCTGCTATCAGCATTTATGTAGCTGTCAAGGCCCAGGCTGATAGTAACCTTTTTGGAATGCCCTCAGTAATCCTATCCTGATAACTCTTATTTGAAAATGAGCATTCCAAACTGTGGGTAACATAAATTTAAAGGTGGAGTGCATTTCATTGCGGTGTTGCCCAATACTAAATGCTCGATAGAGACTAAGTGTATCGTTATCTGAAAGTTGCTCTTTATACCCTTGTTTAATGGTGTTTTTCTTCTGGCTGGAGTTAGCTGCCATGCAGGCAGTCAGTGTCTGACTCACTGTGTTGTCTCGAAGTGACTGGGGCCAGCACTGTCCGTAACGTTTGTCACAGTGACTCACTGGGGTGTCAGTTTGTCCTTGCTGAGAGTCCATGGATGTTGGATAGCTAGAAGCATGCAACTGTCACCCTAGTTTTAGGTGTTATAAGAAAATTTTTCCTTAGGTGTGATTTTTTTTTTCAGCCTGCGTAATGTGTGTTTTTTTGTATGCGGCACAAGCACTGAGGGTGTGCTGCACTGTCTTTCAGATGTGACATTAAACTCCGTCTCAGGTGGATGTAAAAGATCCCATGGCACTATTTCGAAGGAGAGCAGGGGAGTTCTCCCCAGTGTCCTGGCCAATACTTATCCCTCAATCAACAAAACTAAAACCAGATTATCTGATCATTGTCGCATTGCCAGCTGGCTGCGGCATTTCCTGCATTACAACAGTTGCTACACTCCGAGAAGTATTTTATTGGTTGCAAAGCACTTTGGGAAGGACATCTCGTGTTGCAGTGAGTGGTGTCCATACCTGTGAGCCGGAAGCCACAGGTTCGATTCACACTCCAGAACTTGATGGCCAAGGAAGATGAGTTCATAATGTGGCCAAACTTGACAGTTAACCTGCAAATCCTCCCAATGTGCCTATGGCAGGCAATAAGAGCGGGAGAGACAAAAGCAAAGAACTATGGATGCTGGAAATCCAAAACAAAAACAGAAACAGAAATACCTGGAAAAACTCTGCAGGTCTGGCAGCATTGGCTGAGAAGAGCACAGTTGACGTTTCGAGTCCTCATGACCCTTCAACAGAACTTCTGTTGAAGGGTCATGAGGACTCGAAACGTCAACTGTGTTCTTCTCCAACGATGCTGCCAGACCTGCAGAGTTTTTCCAAGAGCGGGAGAGCCATGTTTGACATGGAGTTGTGCCCCGTCAAGCTATAGCCTCTGTGTCAGACTAGCACCTGTTACAAGAACAATGCGGAAAACAGATGTAAGCATGTGCTTTGTCTACCTCATGTGTCTCTCCCACCACTGGTCATCCGACAAGTCTATCCTCACCTTCCCACTCCAATTGGAATGTGAACATTCTTTGTTACTTGATGGTCAATAAAACATAAAACAGTGCTTTTTCCCTCATCTTCGATACGAGTATTTAAGAATATGTAACCAAGGCAGGTAAATGGAGTTAAAGTAGAGATCAGTTATGATCTAACTGAATGGCGAAACAGATTCAAACAGCTGTGGTGCCTACTTCCAATTTTTTTAAACTACCAATAGAAAACTAGTGAAATACTGCATCATGTTCTGGTGACCCCCTTACAGAAAAGATGCGCTTGTACTTGAGAGGGTATATAGAGGAGATTTACCAGGACATTGGCAGGAATGGACAATTTGAGTGATGGGGGAACTTTGCAAAGGATGGGAATCGAAAGGCTGGATGCTGAAAATCCGAAGTAAAAACAGAACATTCTGGAAATACTCAGGTTGTTTTCTTGGGGACAAAGGGAGATGAAGGACCCCAGAGGGAGGTCAATAGCCAGGAGGCATAGATTCAAAGTGTTCAGCAGAAGGACTAGAAGGAAGCTGTAGATAAACAATTTAATCCAGAGGGTGGCGGGAATCTGGATTCTGGAAGTCACTGCCTGAAAGAAGGAAAGACCAGTACAACTTGGGAAATGACTGGCACTGGTCCGAACCGGTCTTATACACCTTAAAACGCAACTGCAGTTCAACCAGTCATTTCCAAGTTTTGAAGAGGAGTCATATGGGCTTGAAACGTTGACTCTGTTTCCTCTCACCACAGATGCTGCCAGACGTGTCGAGTTTTTTTGCAGCATTTTCTGTCTCTATTTCCAAGTTTTACTGGATTTACCTTCTGAGAGGGCAATAGAGGCAGAAACCCTCGTCCCGTTTAAAAAATAAACTGTTGGGTATGCTCTTGAAGTGTTGTAGTTTGCAGGGCTATGGACCTAGAATTGGGAAATTCGCTTCAGCGAGATGGCCTATTTGGCTGATGGCCAAGTGGCCTCCTTCAGTCCCAAAACTTTCTGTTTCTAGGTAAAAGCGTTCCAAGAGAGTGAAATTTTAAAGACACTTCTTGTTTTAAAGACCTCATGATTTTCCTCCCAGGTGATTTTTCAATCTTTAAATCCCTGGAAGGCTCCAGGGTAATCCTGGAGGGTTGGCAACTGCTTGATTCGCCCAGAAGCTGGGCCTTGGGCTGCATGCAGTCTGCCTCCTGGAGGAGGAGAGGTTGTGGGTAAAGACTACACCTCCCAGCGGGCGTGGCGGCGCCGCGCCTGCGCACGGCCGTGCCCTGGTGCGCCCACCTGGCAGCCGCACCTGGAGGCGAAGCCCAGATGTGCCTGCGCCCGGCGAAAAGTTTGGTGCGCGGAGGAAAAGTTTGCGCGGGCACCAGAAAAGTTTTCTCGCTGGGACAAGAAGGTCTGTAGCGTAACTTTTGTTTTTTTTTCACCCTCTTCCTCCCTTCTTAATCAGAACTTTTCTTTGTTTGAGCCTGAGGTGGAGCTGCAGCTAAAGGCGAGGGAGAATCTGTAAGTGGTCCTGAGGCTAAACCACCCCCTATGTCTATGCTGTTCTTCCCTGAAACTCTGTTATCCCCCTCCCCCTCCTCCTCACCGTATGGTTTATTTTCTCTATTTGTTTCTGTCATGCCCCCTTATCAGAGGGTATGGGCAGTGAGATTTCCAGCCCAGCCCAACTCTGCCTCAGCTCTTTGGCTGCTGAAACCCGCTCACCCGTGCCCTGCAGACTTGACGATGCCAAAGCCCTTGTGCCTGGCATCCTGTTTCCCACCTTCTGTAAACTTGGATTCATCCAAAACCTCTGGTGCTCCTGTCCGAGTGTGCGCTGGGTCCCGTTCACCCATCACCACTCCCCCCCCCCCCCGCCATTGCTCGCTGACCTGTGTTGGGTCCTGGTTAAGCAATGTCTTGATTCTAAAATTCTCATTGTTGTTTTCAAAGCCCTCCATGACCTTGCCCCCTTCCTATCTCTGTAACCTCCTCCAGCCCAACAACCCTCTCAGATATCTGTGCTGCGCTAGTTCCAGCTTCTTGAGCATCCCCAATTTTAATTGTACAGCTGCCTGCCTGGTCCCTGAGCTCTGGATGTTCTCCTTGAGCCTCCCTGCTTCTCTCTTTTTAAGTCGCTCTGTAAAACCTACCTCTTTGACTGAGCTTTTGGTCACTTGAGCCACTATCTCCTTTTATAGCATGGTGTCACATTCTGTTTTATGATGCTGTTGTGACGTTGTTTAATTATGTTAAAGGTGCTATTCAAATGCAAGTTGTTATTTGGCAGTAGAAAGCATCAGGTGTTATTTGACTTGGGCGGGGGGGGGGGATGGGCATCGTAGCTATAATGCCCTCCAAAGAAAGGTCACTTGTAGGGGAAGCCAGTGCATAGTGATCAGCTGCAGGTTACCCTGGCTGATTTGCCAAACCCCAGCCCTTGGGAATTGGAACCAATTGGAACCACTAAGCCCCTGAATCCCTTAAAAAAAAGTCCAAAGTACAATCGGTGAACTCTGTATTCTTGGGCTTTCGTACCATTCGATTTAGTTTAATTTCTTTAATTTGGAAGTTGCTTCTGATATCCTGTATCTGATGTACAGTGCGGTGAAATATTATTTGGTTTTGTGACTAAATATATGTCCTGCTTGATCCTCAGGATCACACCATTATTAATTGGTTTATTAATAATTAACATTAACAATTAATGAAACTGTTGCTTTACAAAGAAGAGCATAACTGCATAGTAGCAGTGCTAACGTTTCCAGTCTGTAAGAAGAGTCATATGGACTCGAAACGTTAACTCTGTATTTCTCTCCACAGATGTTGTCAGACCTACTGAGGATTTTTTTGTTTTGTTTCAGATTCCCTGCATCTTCAGTATTTTGCCTTTATCTTTGTATAGTAGCAGTACTAGGGTGTTAACATTCAGGTATCTCAATTAATGGCGATGACACATAATGATTTTATTGCAGCTTCCCCTTGTGCAACAGTGAGAGTTTTCTTGGGAAATCCTTCAGCATTTTAATGGTTTTCCAACCGTTGGGTACTGTGATGTAGGAATAGTTAGCTCTGGGGATTTATGATTGCGCTCTTGTCTGAAATCACAACTGTGTTAGATCAAATGTGGTGAGACTTGTTCTGGTTTCCTGCCTTGAGTCCAGAATTCCGCTTCAGAGTTTGAGCCGCGTTATTAAAGGAAGCAAAGCGACCATTTGGATTTAAATACGAGGGGGGGGTTCCTGCTTAAAAAAAAAATTTAGGAGCGGACCCCTGCTCTAGGCTTTTTACTGAGTCAATTAATCCTCTGCCCACCATAAACCCGCTTAATTGAGGTGACTGGGTTTTGGTTTTGTTTTGGACTGAGTTCCTCTCATCAATCCTATCCTTCCCACCCCGTGTTCACTCCACATCCCTCAGCACAAGAATTTTAAATTCCTCGCTTTGATCACTCGATGGTCTCCACCCCCTTCCTATCTCTGAAAGCTCGTCCCAGCTGCGCATCACGACTCCATACCCTTCAGTTCCTTGTCATTTTTCTGCCCTCCTCCCCTGACTCTCCGTAATCAGCGGACCAAGCCTGAAAAACTAAACAGGCCGGGTCTCTGTTTTTCTGTGCACGGTTTTGGTCTCCTCTTTTTTTAAGGGGGGGATATACTTGTATTGGAGGCAGTTCAAAGAAGTTTCACTTGGTTGATTCTTGGGATGAACGGGTTTTCTTATGAGGAAAGGTTAGGCCTATGCTCATTGGAGTTTAGAAGAATGAGAGGTGATCTTTATTGAAACATTCTGAGGGGGCTTGACAAGGTAGATGCTGAGAGGATGTTTCCCCTCGTAGGGGAATCAAGAGCCATGGGGTACAGCTTCAGAATAAGGGGCCTCACATTTAAAATGGAGATAAGGAGAAAATTTTTCTGGGCGTTGTGAATCTATGGAATTCTCTGCCCCAGAGAGAGCTATGGAGGCAGAGTCATATTCAAAGCTGAGTTAGACAGATTTTTGATTGACGAGGGAGTCGAGGGTTATGTGGAACGGGCAGGAAGGTGGAGTTCAGACCACGAGCAGATCAGCCATGAACCTATTGAATGGTGGAGCAGGCTCGAGGGGCTGAGTGGCCTACTCCTGCCATTTCTTAAGTTGGTCAAAGGGAGAGCCCAGTGGGGGTAACCTGAGGGTTTGACTGAGTAAATGTTCCTACTTGTGGGGGAAACCAGAAACTGGGGGCAATAAATATAGGATGATCACTCATAAATCCTGTTTTTAAAAAAAACAGAGAAAAAAGTGTAGTGAGAATGCAGAGTGATCAGGAACCAGAGGGGACAGGTTTAAAGGAAAAGAACCCAAGGTGATATGAGGGAAACCATTGAGCAGGAACTTCTGGGGTGGCCCAAATGTGCGCTGGGGAACCCTTCCCAGATGTTCCCAGGTAAGGTTTGCATGGCAATTGCCTAAGAAGTGCAAACTTCCAAATGGCAATTACCCTGCACTGGGAATCATCCAAAAATGCGAATTTCGGATGGATCCAACCAGGTTACACCAATAGTTACACCAGAAAAAGTTAGAAGAATTAAAACCACTACAACTTCTGGTGACTATTGCACAAAACCACACCGACTACCCCTCTGAACCTCCAGGCGGCTTCTCCACCCACCCCCCACACCCCTGACTACCATCCACCCCCCAAAGGGACTCCCACGCCCCCACACCTCTAGGGACTACACCCGCCACACACCCCCCACCCCACCCCTCTCCCTTGGTGGGAATTCCCCAACTCACAGATTCCCCTCACCCACATGGGGACTTTTTCTCGCAGCCACCCACTGCCAGACCTGGCTCTCATCCACCCCCCCCCCCCCACAATTACTCTCACTCCCACCAACCCCCCACCTAAGTGGGACCTGACCCACCCACCCCAACCTTAGCCAACAACAACCCCCACCCACCCCCCCCCCCCCCCCTGCTGACCAAGGGCCAACCTGATCCAAACTGACAACACCCCCCCCCCCCCCCCTCCCCCACCAAGGCCGGATCTGATGACCCGACCCCCACCCAAAGGTCTGACCCACCAACCCATCAGCCACCCCACCCCCCCAAAGGCCCAAGATTCAATCTTGGCTTTCAGAAGAGAATTGGATAATTATCCGAAGAGAGGGAATTTGCAAAGCTGTGAGGAAACGTTGGAAAAGTGGGGCTGGTTAAATTGCTCTTGCAGAAGGAGCCAGCACAGGCTCAATAGTCATCTCCTGTGCTGTCTCCATTCGGCAGTTCTGCAGAGTGATTGAGGTGAATAGCACAGATGCATTTAAGGGGAAGTTGGATAAATACATGAGGGAGAAAAGAATAGAAGGATACGCTGATAGGGTGAGATGATGAGAGTGTGTGAGGAGGCTCGTGTGGAGCATAAACACCAGCATAAACCTGTTGGGCTGAATGGCCTGCTTGTGGGCTGTAAATACGATGTAATACTCTTGTGATGTTCAATCCCGCACACTTCCAACTTTCTCCGCTTTTTAAAAACTTTCTCAAGGCCCAACTTTTCAACCAAGGTTTTGGTAAACTCTCCATTCCCATATCTAATTCGATCTGTAAAGCTACTTGGGGTAATTTTTTTTTAAACATCAAGGGTGCTAGAATGAACCAGCTTGTGTAAGATGTGCTCCGCTATTTAATAAAATTGTGGCTGATCTTTGACCTCCGTCTACTTTACTGTCCTAACCCCATATCCCACATTTCCTTGGTGTCCAAAAACCTTATCAATCTCAACTTTGAATAAACTCAATGACTGAGAAACCACAGCACCCTGGGGTAGAGACTTCCTAAGATTCACAACCCTCTGAGTGAAGAAATGTCTCTTCATCTCAGTCCAGAATGGCCGACCCCTTTTCCTGAGACTATTCCTGCGTTCTAGACTCTCCAGGTGGGGGAGGAGGAAACACCCTCTCAGCATCCACCATGTCGAGCCCTCTGAAGATTTTAAATGTTTCCATGAAATTATCTGTCATACTTCCAAGTTCCACAGTTTATCACAGACCGACTTGAATATGTTTATCCATAGCTTCCCTCTTGCAATGAAGTGTCCAGGTGGTCAGACAAAGTATGGGTTACTTCGGACACTTGTTGGAGGTTGGCAGGTACCTTACTGGAGGAGACCATTCAGCCCCTTGAGGGCTGTTCCACCATTTAGGTAGACCTTGGCTGATCTGTAGCTCAACCTGTTTACCAGCCTTCGATCCTTATGTCTTGACGGCCTTACCTCATTTGAAAAAAAAATCTGCCATTTTAGTCCTGAAAATTTAAATTGGCACTCTGGGCATCCAAAGCCTTTGTGTGGGAATGGGAGGAGGGGTGGGGTGGGATGCTGGGGTAGCATCACTGGAAGAACAAAGGGACAGAAATTTGCCTAATGTGTGAATCATCCCAATTATTGCAGTTCTGCAGAAAACTCTGATTGGTTGAGTCAGCCAGTTGCAGAGTGGTGAGTTGGGCTCACATGAACTGGATGTTGAGTTCAGCCAAATATTTTTGCATGCACATCATCCAATGACCAAAGAAAACAGAATTTTCAGATGCACAGGCCTGAAAGAATATTTATTTATTCATGTCCTGTTGTGCCCTCTGAGCACCACACACACCCCCCTACTCTCTTTCTCCATGTCTACACTGTCAGGCGTGGTACTGAAGAATACAGCATAAACAGGTCCTGGTTTCATCCCTCCTCCCTCCCCCATCCACCCCTCAACAAGGCAAAAGAGAGATACGGAAATCTTGTCGCAGAGAGGAACAAAACTTCTTCAAGGTAGGCATTTCTTGAAGAAGAGTGGCAGTCAATTAAACCAAGAGATAAAAACAAAAAACTGTGGATGCTGGAAATCCAAAACAAAAACAGAATTACCTGGAAAAACTCAGCAGGTCTGGCAGCATCGGCGGAGAAGAGAAGAGTTAACGTTTCGAGTCCTCATGACCCTTCAACAGAACTGAGTGAATCTAAGGAGAGGGGTGAAATATAAGCTGGTTTAAGGTGGGTGGGGGTGGGGGGAGAGAAGTTGGGGGGGTGGTGTGGTTGTAGGGACAAGCAAGCAGTGATAGGAACAGATAATCAAAAGATGTCACAGACAAAAGAACAAAAGAACACAGAGGCATTGAAGGTGGTGATATCTAAAGGAATGTGCTAATTAAGAATGGATGATAGGGCACTCAAGGTACAGCTCTAGTGGGGGTGGGGTGGAAAGGCTAGCAGGGCATAAAAAATTTAAAAATAATGGAAATAGGTGGGAAAAGAAAAATCTATATAAATTATTGGAAAAAACAAAAGGAAGGGGAAGAAACAGAAAGGGGGTGGGGCTGGAGGAGGGAGTTCAAGATCTAAAGTTGTTGAATTCAATATTCAGTCCGGAAGGCTGTAAAGTGCCTAGTCGGAAGATGAGGTGCTATTCCTCCAGTTTGCGTTGGGCTTCACTGGAACAATGCAGCAAGCCAAGGACAGAGATGTGGGCAAGAGAGCAGGGTGGAGTGTTAAAATGGCAAGCGACAGGGAGGTTTGGGTCATTCTTGCGGACAGACCACAGGTGTTCTGCAAAGCGGTCGCCCAGTTTACGTTTGGTCTCTCCAATGTAGAGGAGACCGCATTGGGAGCAATGAATGCAGTAGACTAAGTTTGGGGAAATGCAAGTGAAATGCTGCTTCACTTGAAAGGAGTGTTTGGGCCCTTGGACAGTGAGGAGAGAGGAAGTGAAGGGGCAGGTGTTGCATCTTTTGCGTGGGCATGGGGAGGTGCCATAGGTGGGGGTTGAGGAGTAGGAGGTGATGGAGGAGTGGACCAGGGTGTCCCGGAGGGAACGATCCCTATGGAATGCCGCCGGGGGGGTGAAGGGAAGATGTGTTTGGGGTGGCATCATGCTGAAGTTGGCGGAAATGGCGGAGGATGATCCTTTGAATGCGGAGGCTGGTGGGGTGATAGGTGAGGACAAGGGGGACCCTAT